>NC_057714.1:30908569-30921579 GCF_004010195.1 Chiloscyllium plagiosum
CATGAAACCTCACAATTACTGAAGCCTCATTTTGGCACTGCAAACCCTCCTAATGTCTGCAAAATCCTTGTTACCTGTATCCCTCCCTATCTCTGTAACCCCCACCACCTTCCAGTGTCATTCTGGGGAACATGGCAGAGGAGAGAAGATTTGTAGAGTCTGGACCATATTACGGAGGTAGAATTCTGGGAATTACACATTTAGTCTTATGTCTGTGAAGTGCAGATTATTGGCGAGGACTCTAAAGACAGGATTTATGACTACTTCGAAAACCATAGTTAAATTAGAGACAGTCAGCATGGGTTTGTGAGGGGTAGGTCATGCCTCACAAACCTTATTGAATTCTTTGAGGATTTGACAGAATACGTTGATGGCTCATTCAGAAAAGAAGGATGATTGGGATACAGGGAAATCTGTCTATCTGGATACAGGATTGGATGGCCCAGAGAAGACAGAGTATGGCAGCAGATGGAGAGCATTGAGCCTGGAGCTCAGTGACCAGTGGTGTTCTGTAACAATCAGCTCTTGGACTCTGCTCTCTGTGATTTTTATAAATGACTTGGATGTGGATATTGGAGAGTGGGTTAGTAAGTTTGCCAATCATGCGAAGGTTGCTGGAGTGGTGGGGAATGTAGAGGGCTGTTGTAGGTTGCAATGGGACATTGACAGGACGCAGAGCTGGGCTGGAAGTGGCAGATGGAGTTCAATCTGGAAAGATGTGAAGTGATTCTTCTGGAAGGTCGAACTTGAATACAGAATACAGGGTGAAAGGCAGAATACTTGGCAGTGTGGAGGAACAGAGAGATCGTGGGGTCCATGTCCATAGATCCCTCAGGTTGCCACTCACGTTGATAGGGTTGTTAAAAAGGCATATGTTGTGTTGGCTTTCCTTAGCAAGGGGATCGATTTTAAGAGCCATGATGTTTTACTGCATCCTTATAGCATCCTGGTGAGACCACACTTGGAATATTGTGTTCAGTTCTGGTCCCCTGTTTACAGGAAGGATGTGCAAGTTTTAGAGAGCGTACACAGGAGATTTACCAGGATGCTGCCTAGAATGGAGGGTATTTCTTATGGAGAATGTTTGATGGAGCTAAGGCTTTTCTCATTGGAGTGAAGAAGTGGGTGGGGTGACTTGGTAGAGGTGAACAAGATGATGAGAGGCGCAGAGTGAGTGAATAGTCAGAGACTTTTCCTCCTATGGCATAAATGGCTATTACAAGGCGGTGTAATTTTAAGGTGATTGGAAGAAGGATAAGAGGATAGAGAATGGTAGGTGGTTGGAATGCACTGCCAATTGTGATAGTAAAATTAGACACATTCGGGACATTTAATAGACTCTTGGACAGACACATGGATAGTAGTAAAATGAAGGGTATATAGGTTAGTTTGATCTTACAGTCGGATAAAAAGTTGTCATAGCGTCATGGCCGAAAGGTCTTGGGCTGAACTGTTCTGTGTTCTATGTTCTGTGTGGCAAAATGGGTAATAAGCTCAGATCAGTGTAAAAAGGATATGGCATTCAGGAGGAGCTAGTGAACTGGATACAAAATTGGCTTGATGGTAGGAGACAGAGGGCGATGGGAGGCATGTTGTCTTTCTGACTGGAGGTATGTGACCAGCGGTGTAGTGGGTCCACTGTTGTTTGTCATTGGATGAATGGTTTGGATGGGAATACTGGTTTCTGGGTAAGTAGGCTTCTTGGGTGACACTGACATTGGTGGCAAAGTGGTTAGTGGAGAAGATTATATATGATACAACAAGATTAACAGTACTGCTGGGATAGTGGGCTGAAGAATAGCAGATGGAGTTTAATTAAATAAATGCAAACTGTTCCATTTTTGGTGAAACAAATCACGGCGGTATTTGTACAGTTAATGTTCGGGCCCTGGGTAGTGTTGTCAGTCAGAGACCCAGGGATGTAGGTACACAGTTCTTTGAAAGTGGTGTTGCAGGTAGATAGGCTGGTGAAGCAGACGTTTGGGATGGTTACCTTCTTTGGGCAGAGCATTGAGAGTAAGAGTTGGGATGTCAAGATGCTGCCTGACCTGCTATGCTTTTCCAGCACCACTATAATCTAGACTCTGGTTTCCAGCATCTGCAGCCCTTGTCTTTACCATAATTCAATGATTGAAGTTTGACACAATGTTTGAATGAATGCAGTTTGTTTCACTGAATTAAAACTCGAGACATTGACTGAATGAGAGGACCTCATATGGAGGTCACCGTAAAAGCATTGCTGATCTGTAGGAAGAACTCATCTGGTTCACTGACCTCTTTTAGGGAAGTACATCTGACATTCTAACCAGGTCTGGCAGACATGTGACTCCAGACCCACAGCAATATGGCTGACTCTGAGCTACCCTCTGGGAAATTCGCAGTGGAGCAAAGAATGCTGGTCCAATCAGTGACACCCACATCGCATTAAGGAATAAATTAAAATACATATGTCTCTCCCTACCTCTGCAAACCCCTCCATCTGCAGCAATCCGTACTGGCTTTGTAACACCATTCAGGCCCTGGCCACTCTCTGTAATACTCTCACCACCTCCAGCACCTTCACCTCTCCCTGTTCCTGTCGTGTCATTAAACCCTGATCATGATTCCCCTTCCCAGTGCCCTCCTCCTGCCGGCTGACCCTTTGCAATCCCTTTAACACTTACTCCTCAAATGCTCTCTTACTTCAGGATTTTAAGTACGTTTTGGTGATCTTCTTAGCCTCATAATCTAATATGATCCATTTTGTCCTGAGTGAGGGACGGGTGGGAATTTCTTGCTGAGGTTTGATCTGTTTCAATGGAATGTCCTTTTGTTGAGTATGTTTCACTGTCCCTTCAAATGTTTTCCACTGTTCATTTGCAGACACATATTTCAGTTTGTTTAGCCTGTTTATCTTGGTCAGTTCTCCTCACAACCTCATGTAATTGGCTAGTTTTGTTTCTCATGGTAGCTTGTCCTTTCTGTGATTCACTTTAAAACTTTAAATTCCTTTAATCTACACTTTATCACAATTTCCCGGAGTATCTCTCCAGGTGACATTACTCAGTCACTAAGTTTCATCACACAACAGTTGATCTGAGGTAGTTACGTTATAGCCAGTTGCACAATGTGTTATTCAAAGAAGCATTGAAAAAAAATCTCCCAACTCCTCTTCCAATGTCACTGTTGTCAGTGTGATTGACAAGATTATGTGAATAGGAGAAAGTGAGGACTGCAGATGCTGGAGTACCAGAGTTGAAAAATGTGGTGCTGGAAAAACACAGCAGGCCAGGCAGGAGAATCGAGATTATATGAATATTGAAGTTTCACTGAATTATCCCCAAGCCTTTGTTAAAAATTCCAATGAGCTCCTGTTTAATGCAGTGATGAGCAATGAAATGCTGTTCGGTGGCTAAAATTGCTTTGCTGCTTGTGTCCTCAGCAAGTAGTAACCAGAATTTACATTCAGACTGACTCTACTTCATGATCTGCGGCCAAATGCTTTCTCTGTAATGCCTTTGTTACCCATTATTGTTAGCATTGCCCGTTTTGCCTGAGTTTGCACAAGACTGTGAACCATTGAATATTTATGTTCACCATGTAGCTATGTCTCTCTGCTATCTAAATCTCTTTTAACTCTGAGTCTTAAATCCATCTACATTATTGCAGCAACGTTGTCCATTCAAAAAAAAACTTATTCTTTCCCATAATTTCCTGTCACAAATTTATTCACTGATGTACAATTTTAGTTAAACTTGGTCCTCCGTGTTCCTTTTTGTTTGTCTTCAGTCACATCCCCATGCTGTTCTGCTGCGTCACCTTTTCTCTCTGGATATGGAAAGTTCCTTCCACCTGAACCCTGTCCCTGCATCCTCTCTGTCAGTTTAAAGCCCTGTCCGTAAACCTTCCGACATGACTGGCCAGGACACTGGTCCCAGCACAGTTCCAGTGGGACCATCTGAATTGATTATTTTTAAAAGCAGGTATGGGATGTGGTTGCCTTTGGCTGACCAGCCTTTCTTGTCCAGCCCTAGCTGCCCTTGAGCTGAACAACTTGCTCGGCCATTTCAGAGGGTAATTGAGAGGCAACCACTTTGCTGTGGGGATATCGTGCAGACCACGTGAGGATGGGCAGATGTCTTTTCCGAAAGGACAAGTGTTTGGGGTTTTTTGTACATCAGCAATGGTCTCATACTTATTTGTGGATTGTTAATTACTATTTTTAAAATTATTGATTTCAAATTCCACCTGCCTCCCCTGAACATTAGCTGAGGTTTCGGATACATGCTCTAGCAATAATACTACTCGGCCATCACTTCACCTGCTCACAGGTTGCTCATTCCTCACTGGTTATACCAGTGCATGATGAAGCAAAACCTGTTCTTCCAACACAGTTGTGTGATCCTGTTATCTTCCAGCATTCTGGTGATATCACTTAGTATCTCGCTCTTGCTCTCGCATTCGCTCTCTCTCTCTGTCTCTCTCTCTCTCTCGATTGCAGCTACACCAGATCCTGAGCCAACAGAATTCTCCACTCCAGAGAAACGAGGCAGCACACGGTGGAGACTGGGATTTTCCAGATCTCTGTGGTGGTATCAGTGCCATTTTTAATCCTCATTGCATCCGTCTAATTTCCCATTCTGCCTATTCCTCTGTCTCCTGCAGGTATTCAGAAAGATTCAGACTCGATTATCTTCCCAGCTGCTGGGTGTCTCGTCCATAACCACATTGAAGATGGTTGGTCAGCCAGAGAGACAAAGGGCAGGGAGATCTAGAGCCTTCAATAAATCCTGCAGTGAGGTAAGATCAGTCACAGTGCACAGAACAGAGAGCAATGAGAGGACTCCAAACATCGGCTAACAAGACATGACACAGTTACAGTGCTGGAAGGGGAGCACAGTTTACACACGCCCCAGGCTCAATCACCATTCCTAATGTCAGTTCTGTTGTACTAAGACTCACTACTCTGCAACACTGTATCTATGGCATTTATTGTGCATCAGTGTCTTCAATAATTTGTAACTCCTATAACAGTTCCTATCTCTGTAATGTCCTCCTCTCCCAATAGTCCCTCCACATATTTGAAATGTACTGCATTCCAGACTACCATCCCTATCACTGTAACTTGCTTCAGTGTCCACAACTGCCTTATCTCGGTAGTTTCCTCCTCCAATAACTGGAGACAGAGTCATGCAGCACGGAAACTGTTCCTTCAATCCAACTAGTCCATGCTGACCAGAGTCCATGAACGAGTCACGTTTCCCTGTGTTTGACCCGTATTCATAAAAACCTTCTCCTCCCCATGTCCCTGCCCAAATGTCTTTTACATGTTGTAATTGTACTTTTCTCTACTACTTCCCCTGGAAGCTCATTCCATAACTGCACCATCCTCTGCGTAGAAAACTTTCTCCTAAAATCGCTTTTAAGTCTTTCCTCTCCCATCTCATATTTATGCCCACTGGAACACAGAACATGATAGTGCAATACAGGCCCTTCGGCCTTCGATTTTGCGCCAATGTGTGGTCCAAGCAGCCAACACTATTCCAATTCGTGTCCAGATGCCTATCCAATGACCGTTTAAATGCCCTTAAAGTTGGCGAGTCTACCACTGTTGCAGGCAATGCATTCCATACCCCGACTATTCTGAGTAAAGAACCTACCTCTGGCATCTGTCCCATATCTATTTATTAATATTAATATCTACCTCAATTTAAAGCTATCTCCCCTCGTGCTAGGCATCGCCATCCAAGAGAAAAGGCTCTAACTGTCCAACCCATCTCACCTGCTGATTATCTTATATATCTCAATTAATTGACCTCAAACACATTCTCTTGAACAAAAACAGCTTAAAGTCCCTCAGCCTTTCATCATAAGTCCTTCCCTCCATACCAGGTAACTTCCTAGTAAATCTCCTCTAAGTCATTTCCAAAGCTTACACATCCTTCCTGAACAAATGTGGCCACACCCAGAGTTTTGTACAGCTGCAGCATGATCTAATGGTTCTGAAACTCAATCCCTCTACCAATACAAGCTCACACAATGAATGGTTTCTTTAAAAAAAACCATAAACCTGGCTGGCAACGTTGAAGGATCTATGTACATGGACATAGAGATCTCTCTGTTCATCTGCACTACCAACAATCTTAACATTATCCCAGTACTCTGTGTTCCTGTTACTCCCCCCAGAGTGAATCGCCTCAAACCTTTCCACATTAAACTCCATTTGCGAACTTTCAGTCCAGCTGTCTATCTATACCTTTCTGTAACCTACAACATCCTTCATCACTATCCACAACTCTACCGACCTTAGTGTCTTCTGCAAATTTAACTAATCCATCCTTCAATGCCCTCATCCAGGTCATTTATATAAATGACAGCAACAGTGGACCCAAACACATTCTGGCAGTACCCACTAGTAACTGAATTCCAGGATGGATATTTCCCATCAACCACTACCCTCTGCCTTCTTTCAGTGAGCCAATTTCTGATCCAAACTGCTAAATCACCCACAAACCCATGCCTCCGTATTATCGGCAATAGCCTACCACGGGGAATCTTAACAAACGCCTTACTGAAATACATATAAGCCACATCAACTGCTTTACCCTCACCCAAATCTTTGTTCACCTTCTTAAAGAGCTCAATAAGTTTTGTGAGGCACAACCTACCCTTCACAAAATCGTGTTGGCTATCCCTAATCAACTTACTCATCTCCAGATGATTATAAATCCTATCCCCTACAAGCCTTTCCAACACTTTACCCAGAATCAAAGTAATGCTCACACGTCTATAACTACCAGGATTTTCTCCACTCCCCTGCTTGGGGTGACACGGTGGCACAGTGGTTAGCACTGCTGCCTCACAGCGCCAGAGACCCGGCTTCAATTCCTGCCTCAGCCAACTGTCTGTGTGGAGTTTGCACATTCTCTCCGTGTCTGTGTGGGTTTCCTCCGGGTGTTCCGGTTTCCTTCCACAGTCCAAAATGTGCAGGTTAGCTGAATTGGCCATGGTAAATTGCCCATAGTGTTAAGTGCAGGGCTAAATGTAGGGGAATGGGTCTTGGTGGGTTGCTCAACAGAGGGTCGGTGTGGACTTGTTGGGCCGAAAGGCCTGTTTCCACACTGTAAGTAATCTAATCTAAGGGGATAACATTTGCTCTCCTCCAACCTTCTGGCACTATTCCTGTAAACAATGACGACATAAATCTCAAAGCCAACGGCTTGGCAATCTCCTTCCTGGATTTCCAAAGAATCCGAGGGTAAATCCCATTCAGCCTCGGGGACTTATCTATTTTTGGACTTTGCAGAATTGCTAACACCTCCTTCTGCACTTCAATTCAATCTAGTTATGGACTCCACTACCCTGGGGTAAAGATGTTGGCTAATCACCTTACCTGTATCCCTCGTGGTTTTAATCATCGTCCTGCGATTTGGATCATCGAAGGGCAATGATACAAATAGTTCTGCTCGGGTCCCTGCCACTACTTTGCCACAACGTTCTGGGACTTTATTGCTGGAACAGCACAGCAGGTCAGGCAGCATCCAGGGAACAGGAGAGTCGACGTTTCGGGCACAGGCCTTTCTTCAGGAATCCTGAAGAAGGGCCTGTGCCCGAAACGTCGACTCTCCTGTTCCCTGGATGCTGCCTGACCTGCTGTGCTGTTCCAGCAATAAAGTTTCAACTTTGATCTCCAGCATCTGCAGACCTCACTTTCTCCACAATGTTCTGGGATACAATTGTTCAGGACCTAGGGCTTTCTCTACCTTTATGTTTGAAGATCTCCAGCACCACCTCTTCTGTAATGGGGACTCTTTACAAACCATCACTGTTTCTTTAACTGACTTGTCTGCAGTAATTTCTGACATAAAATGTTCATTTAGGGTCTCATCCATCCCCTATGGTTCCACACATGGATGGCCTTATTGATCTTTGCAGGGCCCTATTGTCTCTCTAGTTGCTCTTTGTATGTGTGTGCTGTAGAATTTCCTTGCATTCTCCTTAACCTTACCAGCCAAAGCTATCTCATTCCCCGATGTTGCTTTCCAGCTTATCCAGCTTCTCCATTTCTCTCAAACCCTTTAGTATCAGTAACATCTTCGTCAATCCTTGCTCCATTTACAATTTCAGGAAATGCTTTCCAAAGCAAGAGGATCAGAATTCTATGCAGTACTCCAACTGGGGACCCAGCAATGTCTTGTACAGCCGTATCATGATGTACCAGCTCATGACCTCAATGCTCTGACCCATGACGGCAAGTGTGCCTAATGTCACTTTCCTCATCCTGTCCACCTCGATGCCACTTCTAAGGAACAATGTAACTGTACCCCTTGGTCTCTCTCTGTTTGACAACACTGCCCAAGGCCCGACCATTAACTATTAGTCCTCCCTAGTTTACCTTTACAAAATCCATCACCTTAATCCAACTCCATCTTTCATTCCTTGGCCCACTGGCTCAGTTGTTCGCGATCCCCTACGATAACTGTATTTCCAGCCCACTATAACCCGTGTTATATACGGACCTTTATCAACAAACTTACTAACAATAACTCCTATGCTCTTACAGAAATATTTTCTGTAAATGATACATAACAGTGGATGTAGCACTGTTCCTTATGGCACACCGCTGGTCATAGGCTCCCAGTCTGCACAATAACCCTCTCCCACCACTCTGTTTCCTACTGTCAAGCCAATTTTGTATCCTGTTGGCTATCTCTCCCTGATCCCATGTGATCTAATCTTACTAACCAGTGTTCCACGCTAAACCCTGTCCAAGGCCTTGCTGTGGTCAGTATAGACACAGTCTCCTGTTCTGTCTTCTATCTTCTTAGTCACGTCTTCAACAAACTCAGGCAAGTTTGTGAGACACTACTTGTGTACTTTGCGTTAACTGTCCCTAATCAATCCTTGGCCTTTCGAAATGCATGTAACTCCTGTCCCTCAGAGCCCCCTCCAACACTGTACGCACCACTAACATCAAGGCAATTGGTCTTTTGGTGCCTGGCTTTCCCTCACCGCAGTTTTAAACACTGGCACAACATTAAACACCCTGCAGGCTTCCAGCTCATCACCCATGGTTGTCATTGATATAAATACCTCTTTAAGGGGCAATTCTTCCTGAGTTTCCCCCAATGTCCTCGGATATACATGATTAGCTCGAGGGATTTGTCTTTTTTTAATGCGTTCTTAAAACTCCAGCTCCTCATGTTCTGTTATGCGGAGTCTTTTGAAGACTTTACTTCCCTGACTTCCCCAGTCTTTAAGTACTGACGTGAAATTTTCGTCAAGGATCTCACCCATCTTCTGTGGTTCCACATTTGGATTACCCCATTGATCTTTAATGGGGCACATTCTGTCTCAAATTAATCTTCTGTCTTTAGTATTCATGTAGAATTCCTTTGGATCTTACTCAGCATTATCAGCCAAAGTTTTCTCAGGTCTCCTGTTTGCCCTACTGCTTTCCCTCTTCAGTGTATTACTGTACCCACAATGTTCTTCGAGGAATGCAGCTGGCCATATATGACATGGACTGCCTTTTTCTTGACCAGAGCCTCAATATCCCCAGTCATCCAGAACTTTCTACTTGTAATCAGCATTGTCCTTCACACGAACAGAAATATCCTCACCCTGAACTCTTATTTTATCTCTCTTTTGAAAGCTTCACACCTGCCTGAGGTTCCTTTACCTGCAAATAGTCTCCACAATCAACTGTTAAAAGCTCTTGACCGATACCTTCTGGATTGAGGCAGGACAATGTTGATGGTTCACTTGTGGACCAGGCCTGTCCTTTTCCATAACTGTTTTCAACCTAATACAGTTGTGTCACTTTGTCAAAACTATCCCGAACTAATACCTCAGTCCCTTTCCCTACCTTTTTCCCCCAAGGGGAGGTCAGGTTTTGCCCCTTTCTCCAGGGGGAGGGTGAACAACCAGTGGTAATTGCGCACATCAGTACACATGACATAGATACAGTTGGATGGGTTCTGATGAAGTGACTATTGGGAGCTCGGTAAGAAGTTAAAAAGCAGGACTACAAGGTTAGTGAGCTCCAGATTCTCCCAGTGCCGCAAACCAGAGAATATGGAAACAGAAAGATAAGGCGGATGGACGAGTGCCTGAGGAGCTGGTGGAGGGGAAAGGGTTTTTGCGTCTTGGATCATTGGTATCTCTTCTGAGGTAGAGGTGACCTGGACAAGGGGGACGTGTTGGACTTGAACCAGAGGGGTACTACCACCCTGGGGGTGAAGATTTGCTAGTGTTACCTGGGAGGGCTTAATCTAGTTTGCCAGGGGATTGGGAATCTGAAAAAGAGAGAGACCATTGGCCAGTCAGAGGAAAATACACCAGCCACCGAGAGCAAGTTTCCTATTCAGGATATCCAAGGGCACAGTCAAGGGACGGAAAAGACTTCTGGTTTAAAGGGCATTTATTTCACGAGGCCTGATTGGTAAGGCAGACGAGCTCAGAACATGGATTGGCTCTGGGGACTGGGATATTATAGCCATAACAGAAACATGGCTGAGAGAAGGACAGGACTGGCAGCTCAGTGTTCCCGGATACAGAGGGTGCAGGCGTGACAGAAAGACATGTAAGTGAGGAGGGGGAGTTGCCCTTTTCATAAGGGAGAACATAACAACAGTGCTCAGAGAGGATATTCCTAAAGAGTCATTTAATGAGGCCATATAGTTAGGAGTTAGAAAGAAGAAGGGGGTGGTCACTTTGTTGGGACTGTATTACAGACTCGCAAATAGCCAGAGGGTATGAGAAGAGCAGCTGTGTAGAGAGATTGTAGACAGCTGTAGGAATAAGAGAGTAGTATTGATTGGAGATTTTAATTTCCCCTGGATTGCCTGGGCCACTCAGAGAATAAAAGGCCCGTATGGGTTGGAATTTGTCAAATGTGTCCAAGAAAGTTTCCTAGATCAATATGTATACCATGCTATTCTACTCAGGTGGGCCCAACATTGGACCTCCCCTGAGAAAACAAGGTAAGAAAGTGACTGAAGTGTCAGTCGGAGAGCACTTTGGGTCCAGTGACCGCAACTGTCTTAGTTTTAACGTAACTATGGAAAACGATAGGAGAGGTCCACAGGTTAAAGAGCTATGCTTAACCAGTTTTGGGGCCATGAAACAGGATCTAGCAGAGGTTGAGTGGGTGAGTCTGTTTGAAGGAATGAAATGACTGGAAAATGGGAGGCTTTTAAAAGTGTGATACTGAAAATCCAGGGTCAGTATATAACTGTTAGAGTGAAGGGAAAATGGCAGGTTTAGGGATCCCTGGCTGATGAGGGATATTGAGGCTCTGGTCTGGAAATGAAGATGGTATACATTGGGTTTAAGGTTTCCGTATCTATCTAAACTCTTCCAGCCCTAAAGACACAATCAATCGGTGGAGACTCTATAATCTTCTCAGGACTCTGCCATACTCCGATCTGTAGAACCCACTCCAGTCCCTGTGACTGTCTCGATCCAGTTCCTAAAGGAACCACGATCTGTGTAACATGCTCTCATCACTGTCACCCACCGTGTCAATGTAAACTCTTCCAGTATTTCCACCCATCTACTCATCTGCATTAACTTTTCCAGTTCTTACACCCCTATCTGTGTTAACAACAACCTCCCCTATAACATTTTCCCACTTAGGCCAAACTGGAGGAGATTACTAATGCTCCTTTATCTGTGTAACTGTCTCCAACCAAAATTGCTGTTATCATCTCCAGGAACATCTGTACGATTCCACATCCTCCATGTCTAAATAACCCCAGAACCTAAGCCTTTCGATATCTCTAAACCTGTTCAGTCCCGACTACCCTCCATATGTGTGTTTTTCTTACAGTCTATACATCCTACATTATCTCTGTAATCCGCTCCATTCCCTAAATAGTCCCTGTCTGTGATCAGACCTTTCCTACCAACTTCCTTATCCCTGTAAACTGCTCCATCCCTCCCATTCCCCAACTTCATGAACCCTTGTCAGCCCAATAGCTGTCCACATTTCTGTAACCTCTTGAGACTCTATGGTCCTCCCTCCCTGTGAAACCACCTCCAGTCCCCACATCCCTCCCAGTCTGGATCCTCTGCTCCAGATTAGACCATTGCTGTCTCTGCAAACACTTCCACTCCTGACAACTCTTCCCATTTGTGTAACCTCATTCAGACCCCATACTCTCCAGCTTCCTGAATCCTGTTCCTGCCATTGCAACCAAAACCATGTTTATGTAACAACCTCCAGTGCTTAAACCTCCCTGACTCAGTAACCTCTTGAAGTCTTAATGAAACACCTAAACTGTGAAACCTCTCATTTCCCTACAATCCTCCCTCCCGCCCTCCTCAAATGCCTTCATCACCATAAAACCTCACAATTACTGAAGCCTCATTTTGGCACTGCAACCCTCCTAATGTCTGCAAAACCCTCTTGTCCTGATATTCCTCCCTATTTCTGTAACTCCCTCCACCCTCCAGTGCCCTTCTGGGGAACTTGGCAGAGGAGGGAAGATTTGTAGAGTCTGGGCCATGTTATGGAGGTAGAATTCTGGGAATTACAGATTTAGTCTAATGTTTGTTGTGTGCAGATTATTGGCAGGGACTCTATACACAGGATTTATAACTGCTTGGAAAATCATAGTCAAATTTTAGACACAGTCAGCATGGGTTTGTGAGGGGTCAGGTCATGCCTCACAAACCTTATTGAATTCTTTGAGGATATGACAGAATATGTTGATGGCTCGTTCAAAAAAGAAGGATGATTGGGATACAGAGAAATCTATCTGTCTGGATACAGGATTGGATGGCCCAGAGAAGACAGAGGGTGGCAGCAGATGGAGAGTATTGAGTCTGGAGCTCAGTGACCAATGGTGTTCTGTAACAGTCGGCTCTGGGACTCTGTTCTCTGTGATTTTTATAAATGACTTGGATGTGGATGGTGGAGAGTGGGTTAGTAAGTTTGCCAATCACATGAAGGTTGGTGGAGTGGTGGGTAATGTGGAGGGCTGTTGTAGGTTGCAATGGGACATTGACAGGACGCAGAGCTGGGC
>NC_057714.1:30921650-30932292 GCF_004010195.1 Chiloscyllium plagiosum
GAGAGATCATGGGGTGCATGTCCATTATTCCCTCAAGTTGCCACGCACGTTGATAGGGTTGTTACAAAGACATATGTTGTGTTGGCTTTCCTTAACAAGGGGATTGACCTTAAGAGCCGTGATGTTTTACTGCATCTTTATAGCGTCCTGGTGAGACCACACTTGGAATATTGTGTTCAGTTCTGGTCCCATTTTTACAGCAAGGATGTGCAAGTTTTAGAGAGTGAACACAAGAGATTTACCAGGATGCTGCTTGGAATGGAGGGCATTTCTTATGAAGAAAGTTTGAGGGAGCTAAGGCTTTTCTCATTGGAGTGAAGAAGTGGGTGGGGTGACTTGGTAGAGGTGAACAAGATGATGAGAATCACACAGAGACTTTTCCTCCCATGGAATAAATGGCTATTGCAAGGCGGCATAATTTTAAGGTGGTTGGAGGATGGATATGAGGATAGAGAATGGTAGGTGGTTGGAATGCACTGCCAATTGTGATAGTAAAATTAGACACATTCGGGACATTTAATAGACTCTTGGACAGATACATGGATAATAGTAAAATGAAGAGTATGTAGGTTAGTTTGAGCTTACAGTTGGATAATAGGTTGGCATGAAATCATTGCTGAAGGGTCTTGGGCAGAACCATTCTGTGTTCTATGTTCTGTCTGATAAACTGGATAATAAACTCAGATCATTGCAAAAAGGAAATGGCATTCAGGAGGAGCTATTGAACTGGATACAAAATTTGCTTGATGGTTGTAGACAGAGAGTGATAGGTGACATGTTGTTTTTCTGACTGCAGGCATGTGACCAGCGGTGTAGTGGGTCCACTGGTGTTTGTTATTTTGATAAATGGTTTGGATGGGAATATTGGTTTCTGGGTAGAACATAGAACATAGAAGAATACAGCGCAGTACAGGCCCTTCGGCCCTCGATGTTGCGCCGATCCAAGCCCACCTAACCTACACTAGCCCACTATCCTCCATATGCCTATCCAATGCCCGCTTAAATGCCCATAATGAGGGAGAGTCCACCACTGCTACTGGCAGGGCATTCCATGAACTCACGACTCGCTGAGTAAAGAACCTACCCCTAACATCTGTCCTATACCTACCCCCCCCCTTAATTTAAAGCTATGCCCCCTTGTAATAGCTGACTCCATATGTGGAAAAAGATTCTCACTATCTAAACCCCTAATCATCTTGTACACCTCTATCAAGTCACCCCTAAACCTTCTTTTCTCCAATGAAAACAACCCCAAGTGCCTCAGGCTTTCCTCATACGATCTTTCTACCATACCAGGCAACATCCTGGTAAACCTCCTCTGCACCCATTCCACTGACATTGGTGGTAAAGTGGTTAGTGAAGAAGATTATATATGAAACAACAAGATTAACAGTACTGCTGGGATAATGGGCTGAAGAATAACAGATGGAGTTTAATTAGATAAAGGTGAAGTGTTCCATTTTGGTGAAACAAACCAGGGCGGGACTTGTACAGTTAATGTTCGAGCCCTGGGTATTGTTGTCAGTCAGAGACCCAGGGATGCAGGTACACAGTTCTTTGAATGTGGTGTCACAGGTAGATAGGCTGGTGAAGCAGGCCTTTGGGATGGTTACCTTCATTGGGGAGAGCATTGAGAGTAGGAATCCTGATGTCATGTTGTATCTGTAAAAGACATTGGTGAGGCTATCATAAAAACATTGTTGCTCAGTAGGAAGAACTCACCTGGTTCACTGGCCTCCTTTAGTGAAGGATATCGGACATTCTAACCTGTCTGGCCTACATGTGACTCCATCCCACAGCAATATGGCTGACTACAATCTGCCCTCTGGATAATTACCAGTGGGGTCAAAGAATGTTCGTCCAGGCAGTGACACCCTCATCCCATGAATGAATAAATAAAAATACATATGTCCCTCCCTACCTCTGCAAACACCTCACAGCTGCAGCAATCCATACTGGCTTTGTAACACCATTCAGGCCCTGACCACTCTCTGTAACATCTCACCACCTCCAGCACCTTCACCTCTCCCTGTTCATGTCGTGTCAATAAACCCTGCTCTCACTTCAGGATTTTAAGTACTTTTTGGTGATCTTCTCAGCCTCATAATCTAGTACGATCCCTTTTGTCCTGAGTGAGGGACCAGTGGGGATTTCTTGCTGAGGTTTTTACAGTTTCAATAAAATGTCCTTTTGTTGAGTGTTTTATACTGTTCCATTAAATGTTTTCCACTGTCCATTTACAGACACGTTTCAGTCTGTTTAGCGTGTTTACCTTGGTCAGTTCTCTCAAACTCATGTAATTGACTATTTTTGTTTCTAGTTGTAGCTTGTCCTTTCTGTGATTCACTTTAAAACTTTATGTTTATTTAAACTGCACTTTATCACAATTTCCCGAAGGATCTCTGCAGGTGACATTACTCATTCACGAAGTTTCATCACACAGTCGCTCTGCTAAAAGTATGTCCCTAGCCTGTTGCACAATGTGTTTTTCAAAGAAACACTGAAAACAAAAACCTAACTCCTCTTCCAATATCAATGCTGCCCGTGTGATTGTCCCAGATTATACGAATATTGAAGTTTTCCAAAATTATCATAATGTCTTTATTAAAAATTCAATGTGTTCCTGAGTAATGCAGTGACGAGCAATGGAATACAGTTCGTTGGCTAAAACTGTTCTGCTGCTTGTGTCCTTGGCAAGTAGTAGCCAGAATGTACATTCAGACTGACTCTACTTCATGGTCTGCGGCCAAATGCTTTCTCTGTAATGCCTTTGTTGACAATAATTGTTTGTTTTACCCATTTTGCCTGAGTTTGCACAAGAATATGACCTACTGAATATTTTTGTTCACCCTCTATCCATGTCTCCCTGGTGTCTAAATCTCTTTTATCTCTGTGTCACAAATCCATCTACCTTACTGCAGCGACGTTGTTCATTCAAACAAAAACATAAGTACTCTTTCCCACAATTTCCTGTCACAAATCTATTCACTGATGTACAATTTTAGTTAAACTCTGTCCCATCCTGTTCTTTTTTTGCTTGTCTTCAGCCACATTCCCATGCTGCTCCCATACTTCACCTTTTCTCTTTGGATTTGGAAAGCTCCTTTCACCTGAACACTGTCCCTGCATCCTCTCTGTCAGTTGTAAACTCTGTCCATAATCCTACCAACATGGTTGACCAGGACCCTGGTCCCAGCATGGTTCCAGTGGGGCCATCCGAAAGGATTATTTTTAAAATCAGGTATGGGATGTGGGTGCCTTTGGCTGACCAGCCTTTCCTGCCCAGCCCTAGCTGCCCTTGAGCTGAGTAACTTGCTCGGCCGTTTCAGAGGGTAATTGAGAGGCAAACACTTTGCTGTGGGGATGTTGTGCAGACCACGTGAGGATGGGCAGATGTCCTTCTTGAAAGGACAAGTGTTTGGGGTTTTTTGTACATCAGCAATGATCTCATACTTATTTGTGGATTGTTAATTACTATTTTTAAAATTATTGATTTCAAATTCGACCATTTTTGATGGTGGGATTCCAACCGGCCTTCCTTGAATATTAGCTGAGGGTTTGGGATATATGCTCTAGCAATAATATCACTAAGCCATCACTTCACCTGCTCACAGGTTGCTCATTCCTGACCGGTTATACCAGTGCATAATGAAGCAAAACCTGTTCTTCCAACACAGTTGTGTGATCCTGATATCTTCCAGCACTCTGGTGATATCACTTAGTATCTCGGTCTTGCTCTCGCTTTCGCTCTCACTCTCTCTCTCTATTGCACCTACGCCAGATCCTGAGCCAACAGAATTCTCCACTCCAGAGAGACGAGGCAGCACAGGCCAGGGATGGAGACTGGGATTTTCCAGATTTCTGTGGTGGTACTCAGTACCATTTTTAATCCTTACTGTATCTGTCTAATTTCCCATTCTGTCTATTTCTCTGTCTCCTGTAAGTACTCAGAAAGGTTCAGACTCGATTATCTTCCCAGCTGCTGGGTGTCTCGTCCATAACCACATTGAAGATGGTTGGTCAGCCAGAGAGACAAAGGACAGGGAGATCTAGAGCCTTCAATAAATCCTGCAGTGTGGTAAGATCATCCACAGTGCACAGAGCAGAGAGCAATGAGAGAGCTCCAAAGATCAGCTAACAAGACATGACACGATGCAGTATTGGAGGTGCAGCACAGTACACACACACCCCAGGCTCAATCACCACTCCTAATGTAAGTTCTTTTGTACTAAGACTCACTACTCTGCAACAGTGTATCTATGGCATTTCTTGTGCATCAGTGTCTTCAATAACTTGTAACTCCTATAACAGTTCCTATCTCTGTAACCTTGCCCTCTCCCAATAGTCCCTCCACATATTTGAAATGTACTGCATTCCAGACTACCATCCCTATCGCTGTAACTTGCTTCAGTGTCCACAACATGCCTTATCTTTGTCGTCTCCTCCTCCAATAACTGGAGACAGAGTCATGCAGCACGGAAATGGTTCCTTCAATCCAACTAGTCCATGCTGACCAGAGTCCATGAACAAGTCACGTTTCCCTGTGTTTGACCCATATCCCTTCACACCTTCTCCTCCCCATGTACCTACCCAAATGTCTTTTACATGTTGTTATTGTACTTTTCTCTACCACTTCCCCTGGAAGCTCATTCCATAACTGCACCATCCTCTGTAGAAAACTTTCTCCTAAAATCGCTTTTAAGTCTTTTCTCCCCCATCCCATATTTAGGCCCACCAAAACACAGAACATGACAGTGCAATGCAGGCCCTTCGGCCCTCGATTTTGCGCCAAACTGTGGTCACTGTCCAACCCATCTCACCTGCTGATTATCTTATATATCTCAATTAATTGACCTCAAACACATTCTTTTGAACAAAAACAGCTTAAAGTCCCTCAACCTTTCCTCATATGTCCTTCCCTCCATACCAGGTAACTTCCTAGTAAATCTCCTCTGAGTCATTTCTAAAGCTTACACATCCATCCTGTAATGCTGATTTGGAGATGCCGGTGTTGGACTGGGGTGTTACAAAGTTAAAAATCACACAACACCAGGTTATAGTCCAACAGGTTTAATTGGAAGCGCACTAGCTTCCGGAGCGACGCTCCTCCATCAGGTGACAGCGGAGCGCTCGATCGCAACATAGAATCGACAGCAAAAATTTTCAGTGTGATGCAACCGAAATCATACATTGAAAATTTGACTGTCTGTCAAGCCTTCCATCTGCTAGAATACAGCGTCAGTTTCACCCCTTTCATGTGTAAATCACAAAACCCCTTCCAAAAGTTGCATTCCCGAGCCAGCCGTCAACAATGGTGATAGCTAAACAACACACTGATGGTGGACGGACAGCACGGGGGGCCAATTTACATTCAGACACGCTCTACTTCGTGATCTGCGGCCAAAAGCTTTCACTGTAATGTCTTTGTTATCCATTACTGTTAACGTTGACCATTTGCCTGAATTTGCACAAGATTGTGACCATTGAATATTTGTGTTCGCCCCATAACCATGTCTGGTGTCTAAATCCCATTTATCTCTGTGTCACAAATCCACCTACCTTATTAATGAGACTTTGTGCATTTGACAAAAACACATAATTTACTTTTCCCCACAATTCCCTGTCACAGCCCAAGTCGCTGATTTGCCACTTTAGTTCAGCTTTGTTCCGTCCTGTTCTTTTCTGATTGTTTTCAGCCACATTACCATGCTGCTCCAATGCTTCACCTTTTCTCTTTCGATTTGGAAAGCTCCTTTCACCTGAACACTGTCCTTGCATCCTCTCTGTCAGTTTATAGCCCTGTCCATAAACCTACCAACATGATTGGCCAGGACACTGGTTGCAGCACAGTTCCATTGGGACCATCCTAATGGATTATATTTTAAATCAGGTATGGGATTTTGGTGTCTCTGGCTGACCAGCCTTTCTTGCCCAGCCCTAGCTGCTCTTGAACTGAGTAGCTTGCTCGGCCATTTCAGAGGGTAATTGAGAGGCAAACACTTTGCTGTGGATATGTGGTGCAGACCATGTGAGGATGAGCAGATGTCCTCTCGAAAGGGCAAGTGTTTGGGCTTTTTTTTGTACATCAGCAATGGTTTCATACATATTTATGGATTGTTAATTAACATTTTTTTAAAAATGTTGATTTCAAATTTCTCCATTTCCGATGGTGGGATTTAAACCTGCCGCCCCTGAACATTATCTGAGGTTTGGCATACAGGCTGTAGCAATAATACCACTAGGCCAGCACTTCACCTGCTCAGTGGTTGCTCATCCCTGAGCACTGATACATCATGAAGTGCATCATGAAGCTAAACCCGTTCTTCCTACACACTCGTTTGATCCTGAAATTATCCTGAACTCTGGTGATATCACTCATATCTCGACATGTGGTATCCCTCACTGTGTGGGTCTAATTGCTGCCTCTGTCAGCGTCTCTCACTCTTGCAGCTCGTCCAGATCCTGAGCCAACTGAATTCTCCACTCCAAAGGGACACAGCAGCACAGGCCAGGGATGGAGACTGGGATTTTCCAGATCTCTGTAGGACACAGTATCATTCTCCCTGTGTAACCCTCACTGCATTAGTCTAATTTCCCATTCTGTCTATTTCTCTGTCTCCTGTAGGTACTCAGGAAAGTCCTGACTCAGTAGACCTCCCAACTGCTGGGTGTCTCGTCCGTCACCACATTGAAGACGGTTTGTCAGCCAGAGATACAAAGGGCAGGGAGATCTGGAGCCTTCAATAAATCCTGCAATGAAGTATGATCACTCACAGGACACAGAGCAGAGAGCAATGAGAGGGCTCCAAACATTGGCTAACAAGACATGACATGGATACAGTGCTGGAGGGGGAGCACAGTACAGGCACACCCCAGGCTCAATCACCGCCCCTAATCTAACTTACTTTGTACTAAGACAGCATCGGGAATTTATAGTTATCAATCCAGACCTGTGCTGTCTTAGTGAGCATCAGTATAACAAAGGGGAAAACAGACCTCCCTTGTGAGGGTGGGACTGCTGCCTGGGATCTTTCTGTTCTGCGCTCCCTCTCCAAAACTGTATCTATGGCATGTCTCATTGACCAGTGTCTTCAAAAATGTGTAACTCCTACATCAGTTTCAGTCCCTGTAACCTCCTCCCTTCCCTTTCGTCCCTCCACATATTTGAAATGTTCTGCATACCAGCCTACCATCCCTATCGCTGTAACTTGCTTCAGTGTCTATAACATGCCTTATCTCGGTTGTCTCCTCCTCGAATAACTGGAGACAGAGGCATGCAGCACGGAAACAGAACCTTCGGTCCGACTAGTCCGTGCTGACCAGGTTTCCTAAACTGAATGATTCGCTTTTGCCTGTGTTTGGCCCATATCCGTTCAAATTTTCTCCTCTCCATGTACCTGCCCAAATGTTTTTTCCATGTTGTAATTGATCTTGTTTCTCCTTGTGGCCCTGGCAATTCGTTTCGACTATGTAACATCCTCTGTGGATAATGTTGCCCCTTAGCTCCCTCTTTAAATCCTTGCTCTCTCACCTCCCGTTTATACCCTCTAGCTTTGGACTCACCTACCCTTGGCTATTACAAATATCTCCAACTCTTATATCAAAGTGCTGGCCAGTGACGGCAAATGTGCCAAATGCCGCTTTCACCACCCTGTCCCCCCTGTGAAACCACTTCCAAGGAACAATGTAACTGCAGCCCTTGGTCTCTCTGTTAGACAACACTGCCCAGGGCCTTGTCATTAACTGTTAGTCCTCCCTGGTTTGTCTTAACAAAATCTACCACCTGAATTCAACTCCATCTTTCATTCCTTGGTCCACTGGCCCAGTTGGTTGAGATCCCCTTTGATAACCGTGTTCACTGTCCAGTACAACATTAATTTGATCATCCACAAAATTACTAACAATGACTCCTATATTCTCAAACAAATCGTTTATGTAGATGGTGCACATCAGTGGACTCAGCCCCGGTCCTTATACCACACTGCTGGTCACAGGCCTCCAGTCTGAACAACAACCCTCTCCCACTACCCTCTGTCTCTACTGTCAAGCCAATTACTTATCCAGTTGGCTAGCTCTCCCTGATCCTATGTGGTCGAAACTTACCAACAAGTATATCATGCTAAATCCTGTCAAAGGCTCTGCTGACGTTGGTGTAGACAATGTATGGTCACCACTTCAAAAAAAGCAATCAAATTAGAGAGACCTGACTTTGTACGTACAAACCTGTGCTGACTGTCTTTCATCAATCCTTGCCTTTCCAAATGAATGTAACTCCAGTCTTGCAGAATCACTTCCACAATTTACCCATCACTGAAATCTAGCTAATTGGTGTTTAGTTCCATGGCTTTCCATCGCAGCCTTTCTTAAATAATGGAACAAAACCATATTCCTGTCATAGTTGTACAACATGGAAACTGACCCTTCAGTTGGTACCAACCATAATCTCAAACTAAACTCAACCCAGCTGCCTGTTTCTGGCCCATATCCCTCTAAACCTTCCCTATTCCCGTACTTAAACAAATGTCTTTTAAACATTGTAATTGTACCCACATCCACCCCTTCCTCAAGAAGTACGTTCCACACTTCTCCCATCCTCTGTGTAACAATTTGCCCCACATGTCTTTTTTTGAACATCTCTCTCCTCTAACCTTAAAAACGTGGCCCCTCCTCTTGCGACTCCCCATCCTGGGGAAAAGGCAACTACCATTAATTCTATCTATATCCCTCATCTTTTTCATAAACTTCCATAAGGTCATCTCTCAACCTCCAGGCTCCAGTGAAAAAAGACTCAGCCTGTCCAGCCATTTTCCAGAACTCAAGCCTTCCATACCCAGAAATGTCCTGGTAAATCTCTTCTGAACCCCCTGCAGGTTAATAATATCCTCTCTATAACTGGACGACCAGAACTGGACAGAGTATTGCAGAAGAGGCCTCACCAATGTCCGTACACCAGGGTCTTAGTAAATATTCTGCAGTTCCAATCATCAATTGCCTCATTGGTCTTTAAGGGCCTATTTTGTCCTGAGTTACTCATTTACTTTTAATATATGTATATAAAATAACTTTTGGATTCTCCTTCTCCTTCTCTGCTGAGACTATTTCAAGTCCCCTTTCTACATTCCTGATTTCTACCCAAAGTGTATTCCTACAGCCCCTGTGATCCTCAGGGATCCCCTTGATCCAGCTGGCTATACCTGACATGTGCCTCCTTTTCCTTGACCCTTGACCAGACCCTCAATAGACAGCCAGTGTTCCCGAATGCACACAAACAGGAACATGCTGGCTCTGAATGCTCACTTTATCTAACTTTTAAAATATTCTCACTTGCCAGACTTCCCTTTCACTGCAAATAGACTCCCCAGTCACCTTTTGAAAGTTCTTGGATGATATGATCAAGATTGGGCTGGCCCCATTTTATAACTTGAACTTGTGGACCAGGCCTATCCTTTTCCATCGCTGTTTTCAAACTAATAGAACTGTGGTCACTTTGGGAAAATCTTTTCCCACTAACACCTCAGTCCCTTTCCCTCCCTTGTTTCCAAAGGGGAGGTCAGGTTTTGCCCATTTCTGTTTTCAGGCCATTTACATATTGATTGGGAGTTTTCTGGAACTCAATTACCAAATTCCTCCCTTGCAAACACTGAACACTGGCAGTCCCAGTCTCAGTTTGGAAAGTTTAAAAACCCCTACCATAACAGCCCTATTATTATGATTGATATTTGAGATCTCCCCACATATTTGCCCCTCAGTCTGCCACAGATTATTCGGGGTCAGCAGTACAATCGTGTCAGTACAAAAGTGATGATCCATTCTTATTTCTCAGTTCCACTAACATAGCTTCATTGGGCGATCCCACTGGAATATCCTCTCTAAGTACTGCTGTGATGATTCATGCAATCAAAACCCACCACCACACATCCTCTCTTGCCTCCCCTTCGATGCTTCCTTGTAGCATCTCAAACTTGAAACAATGAGCTGCCAGCCCTGTCCCTCCCTCAGCAGTGTTTCTGTAATCACTATAATCTCCCAGTCCCATGTTCAAATCCATGTCCTAAGTTCATTTTCCTTAGCTGTCAGGCCCCTTGCAATGAAATAAATGCAGTTTAATCATCAGTTTTCCCCCATTCCCTGTTATGTTCTTGCCTGCATTGTCTGTTGAAATTGCTGTCTTTAACTTGTGTACCAGCCTCAATCTTCTTTCCGCCCTCTGACTGTTTCAGGTCCAACACCCTGCCAGATTAGTTTATATAATCTCAAGCAGCTCTAACAATTTGTCCCAACAGGATATCTGCCCCCCTCCCGCTCCTAGTTCAGGTGCCTTCCCCCACCCTGTCTACCTATACTGACAACTTCAGGGATCTCGGGACTTGTCCCCTTAGGTCCCTCAGTACTCAGTACTCTGCAAGAACCAACCATTCATTATGTCAGTCCTTCGCTTATCATCCTCCCATAAGGTATGACCTCACATTGTTCAGAACTAAACTCTGCTCAGATTATTATCTGATCGTCATCAGACTGTAGCGAGAGACCATCCCCCTCACTGTGAACAACATATTCATCTTTCATGTCATCTGCAAACCTACAAATAATTCCTTTTGCTTTCACATCGAAGTTATTATTCCACAGACTAACCAGCAATGGT
>NC_057714.1:30933760-30934539 GCF_004010195.1 Chiloscyllium plagiosum
AACAAACACTGAAGCCTGTGATAATGCAGCAAAAAATTCTGAAGACTGCATTAATGCAGGAACAAACGCTGAAGAATATGATAATGCAGGAACAAACACTGAAAACTGCAGTAATGCAGAAACAAACACTAAAGCCTGTGATAATGCAGCAAAAAATTCTGAAGACTGCAGTAATGCAGGAACAAACGCTGAAGAATATGATAATGCAAGAACAAACACTGATGTCAGCAGTAATGCACAAACAAACACTGAGGACTTTCATAATGCAGCAACAAAATCTGAAGACTGCAATAATTGTGGAACAAAAACTGAAACTGCAGTTATGCAGGATCAAACGCTGAAGAATGTGATAACGCAGGAATAAACACTAAAGACTGTGGTACTGCAGGAACAAACACTGAAGACTGTGGTAATCCATTAATAAAAAAAATGGAAGATTGTCTTAAAGCAGGAACAAACACTGAAGATTCAGTAGTGCAGGAACAAACACTAAAGTGTGTGATGGTGGAGAATCAAAGAGTGAAGACTGCCGTTATGCAGGAACAAACACTGAAAACTATGATAATGCAAGAACAAACACTGATGTCTGCAGTAATGCAGGAACAAACACTGAAGACTGCGACAATGCAAGACCTAATGCTGAAGACAGTGATAATGCAGCAACAAAATCTGAAGACTGCAATAATTGTGGAACAAAAACTGAAACTGCAGTTATGCAGGAACAAACACTGATATCAGCAGTAATGCAGGAACAAACACTGAAGACTGCAGTAATACAG
>NC_057714.1:30935039-30937603 GCF_004010195.1 Chiloscyllium plagiosum
TTGCCTTTCAAAATGCATGTAACTCCTGTCCCTCAGAGCCCCCTCCAACACCGTACGCACCACTAACATCAAGCCAATTGGTCTTTTGCTGCCTGGATTTCCCTCACAGCAGTTTTAAACACTGGCACAATATTAAACACCCTGCAGGCTTCCAGCTCATGACCCGTGGCTGTCACTGATATAAATACCTCTTTAAGGGGCAATTCTTCCTGAGTTTCCCCCAATATCCTCGGATATACATGATTAGCTCGATGGATTTATCTTTTTTTAATGCGTTTTTAAAACTACAGCTCCTTACGTTTGTTATGCGGAGTCTTTGGAAGACTATTTCCCTGACATCCCCAGTTTTTAAGTACTGATGCGAAATTTTCGTCAAGGATCTCACCCATCTTCTGTGGTTCCACACATGGATTATCGCATTGATCTTTAATGGGGCACATTCTGTCTCTAGTTAACCCTCTGTCGTTAGTATTCATGTAGAATTCCTTTGGATCTTATTCAGCATTTTCAGCCAAAGTTTTCCCAGGTCTCCTGTTTGCCCTACTGCTTTCCCTCTTCAGTGTATTACTGTACCCATAATGTTCTTCGAGGAATCCAGCTGGCTATATATGACATGGACTGCCTTTTTCTTGACCAGAACCTCAATATCCCCAGTTATCCAGAATTTTCTACTTGTAATCAGCATTGTCCTTCACACGAACAGAAATATCCTCACCCTGAACTCTCATTTTATCGCTCTTTTGAGAGCTTCGCAACTGCGTGAGGTCACTTTACCTGCAAATAGTCTCCACAATCAATTGGTAAAAGCTTTTGACCGCAACCTTCTGGATTGGGGCAGGACAATGTTGATGGTTCACTTGTGGAACAGGCCTGTCCTTTTCCATAACTGTTTTCAACCTAATACAGTTGTGTCACTTTGTCAAAAGTATCCCCAACTAATACCTCAGTCCCTTTCCCTACCTTTTTCCCCAAGGGGAGGTCAGATTTTGCCCCTTTCTCCAGAGGGACGGTGAACAACCAGTGGTAATTGCGCACATCAGTACACATGACATAGATACAGTTGGATGGGTTCTGGTCAAGTCAGTATCGGGAGTTAGGTAAGAAGGTAAGAAGCAGGGCTACAAGGGTAGTGAGCTCCAGATTACTACCAGTGCCGCTCACCAGTGAATATGGAAATAGAAAGATAAGGCGGATGGATGAGTGCCTGAGGAGCTGGTGGAGGGGGAAGGGATTTTATGTCTTGGATCATTGGGATCTCTTCTGAGATAGAGGTGACCTGGACGAGGGGGCGTGTTGGACTTGAACCAGAGGGGGAGTAGAGGGGTGAAGATTTGCTAGTGTTACCTGGGAGGGTTTAATCTAGTTTGCCAGGGGATTGGGATTCTGAAAAAGAGAGAGACCATTGGCCAGTCAGAGGAAAATACACTAGCTACCGAGAGCAAGTTTCCTATTCAGAATATCCAGGGGAACAGTCAAGGGACGGAAAAGACTTCTGGTTTAAAGGGCATTTATTTCATGAGGCCTGACTGGTAAGGCAGAACATGGATTGGCTCTGGGGACTGGGATATTATAGCCATAACAGAATCATGGCTGAGAGAAGGGCAGGACCGGCAGCTCAGTGTTCCCGGATACAGAGGGTGCAGGCGTGACAGAAAGACATGTAAGTGAGGAGAGGGAGTTGCGCTTTTAATAAGGGAGAACATAACAACAGTGCTCAGAGAGGATACTCCTAAAGAGTCAGTTAATGAGGCCATATGGTAAGGAGTTAGAAAGAAGAAGGGGGTGGTCACTTTGTTGGGACTGTATTACAGACTTGCTAATAGCCAGCGGGTATGAGAAGAGCAGATGTGTAGAGAGATTGTAGACAGCTGTAGGAATCAGAGAGTAGTATTGATTGGAGATTTTAATTTCCCCTGGATTGACTGGGCCACTCAGAGAATAAAAGGCCTGTATGGCTTGGAATTTGTCAAATGTGTCCAAGAAAGTTTCCTAGATCAACATGTATACCGTCCTATTCTACTCAGGTGGGCCCAACATTGGACCTCCCCTGAGAAAACAAGGTCAAAAAGTGACTGAAGTGTCAGTCGGAGAGCACTTTGGGTCCAGTGACCGCAACTGTCTTAGTTTTAACATAACTATGGAAAACGATAGCAGAGGTCCACAGGTTAAGGAGCTATGCTGGAACACAGCCAGTTTTGGGGCGATGAAACAGGATCCAGCAGAGGTTGAGCGGGTGAGTCTGTTTGAAGGAAAAGAAACGACTGGAAAATGGGAGGCTTTTAAAAGTGTGAGACTGAAAATCCAGTGTCAGTATGTAACTGTTAGGCTGAAAGGAAAATGGCAGGTTTAGGGATCCCTGGCTGATGAGGGATATTGAGGCTCTGGTCTGGAAATGAAGATGGTATACATTGGGTTTAAGATTTCCCTATCTACCGAACCTCTTCCAACCCTAAAGACGCAATCAATCTGTGGAGACCCTATAATCTTCTCAGGCCTCTGCCATACTCCGATCTGTAGAACCCACTCCAGTCCCTGTGACTGTCTCGATCCAGTTCCTAAAGGAA
>NC_057714.1:30937881-30951906 GCF_004010195.1 Chiloscyllium plagiosum
TCCCTGTGAAACCACCTCCAGTCCCCACATCCCTCCCAATCTGGGTCCTCTGCTCCAGATCAGCCCATTTGCTGTCTCGCAAACACCTCCACTCTTGACAACTCTTCCCATTTTTGTAACCTCGTTCAGACCCCATACTCTCCAGCTTCCTGAATCCTTTTCCTGCCATTGCAACCAAAATCATGTTTATGTAACAACCTCCAGTGCTTAAACCTCCCCGACTCAGTAACCTCTTGAAGTCTTAACGAAACACATAAACTGTGAAACCTCTCATTTCCTTACAATCCTCCCTCATTCCGTCCGCAAATGCCTTCATCACCATAAAACTTCACAATTACTGAAGCCTCATTTTGGCACTGCAAACCCCCTAATGCCTGCAAAACACTCTTGTCCTGATATTCCTCCATGACTCTGTAACTCCCTTCACCCTCCAGCGCCCTTCTCGGGAACTTGGCAGAGGAGGGAGGATTTGTTGAGTCTGGGCCATGTTACAGAGGTAGAATCCTGGGAATTACAGATTTAGTCTAATGTGTGTTGTGTGTAGATTAATAGCGGAGACTCTATATACAGGATTTCTAACTGCTTGGAAATCATAGTTAAATTTTAGACAGTCAGCATGGGTTTGTGAGGGGTCAGGTCATGTCTCACAAACCTTATTGAATTCTTTGAGGATATGACAGAATACGATAATGGCTTGTTCAGAAAAGAAGGATGATTGGGATACAGGGAAATCTATCTGTCTGGATACAGGATTGGATGGCCCAGAGAAGACAGAGGGTGGCAGCAGATGGAGAGTATTGAGCCTGGAGCTCAGTAACCAGTGGTGTTCTGTAACAGTCGACTCTGGGATTCTGTTCTTTGTGTTTTTATAAATGACTTAGATGTAGATGTTGGCGAGTGGGTTAGTAAGTTTGCCAACACGTGAAGGTTGGTGGAGTGGTGGGTAACGTGGAGGGCTGTTGTCGGTTGCAATGGGACATTGACAGGACGCAGAGCCGGGCAGGAAGTGGCAGATGGAGTTCAATCTGGAAAAGTGTGAAGTGATTCATTTTGGAAGGTCGAATTTAAATGCAGATTACAAGGTGAAAGGCAGAATACTTGACAGTGTGGAGGAACAGAGAGATCATGGAGTGCATGTCCATTATTCCTTCAAGTTGCCATACACGTTGATAGGGTTGTTAAAAAGGCATATGTTATGTTGGCTTTCCTTAGCAAGGGGATTGATTTTAAGAGCCATGAGGTTTTACTGCATCTTTATAGCATCCTGGTGAGACCACACTTGGAATATTGTGTTCAGCTCTGGTCCCCTGTTTACAGTAAGGATGAGCAAGTTTTAGAGAGTGTACACAGGAGATTTACCAGGATGCTGCTTGGAATGGAGGGCATTTCTTATGAAGAAAGGTTTGATGGAGCTAAGGCTTTTCTCATTGGATGAAGAAGGGGGTGGGGTGACTTGGTAGAGGTGAACAAGATGATGAGAATCACACAGAGAGTGAATTGTCTGAGACATTTCCTTCCATGGAATAAATGGATATTGCAAGGCGGCGTAATTTTAAGGTGATTGGAGGATGGATAATAGGATAGAGAATGGTAGGTGGTTGGAATGCACTGCCAATGGTGATAGTAAAATTAGACACATTCGGGGCATTTAATAGACTCTTGGACAGATACATGGATAATAGTAAAATGAAGGGTGTGTGGGTTAGTTTGATCTTACAATTGGATAATAGGTTGGCATGAAATAATTGCTGAAGGGTCATTGCAAAACTGTTCTGTGTTCTATGTTCTGTCTGGTAAACTGGGTAGTAAACTCAGATCATTGCAAAAAGGAAAAGGCATTCAGGAGGAGTGTGTGAACTGGATACAAAATTTGCTTGATGGTTGTAGACAGAGAGTGATGGGTGACATGTTGTTTTTCAGACTGGAGACATGTGACCAGCACAGTAGTGGGTCAACTGGTTTTTGTCAGTTGGACTAATGGTTTGGATGGGAATATTGGTTTCTTGGTAAGTAAGCTTCTTGGGTGACACTGACATTGGTGGTAAAGTGGTAAGTGGAGAAGATTAGATATGATACAACAAGATTTACAGTACTGCTGGGATAGTGGGCTGAAGAATAGCAGATCGAGTTTAATTAGATAAATGTGAAGTGTTCCATTGTGGTGAAACAATCCAGCGTGGGACTTGTACAGTTAATGTTCAGGCCCTGGGTAGAGTTGTCAATCGGTGATCCAGGGATGCAGGTACACAGTTCTTTGAATGTGGTGTAACAGGTAGACAGGCTGGTGAAGCAGGCCTTTGGGATGGTAACCTTCATTGGGGAGAGCATTGAGAGTAGGAGTCCGGATGTCTTGGTGTATCTCTAAAAGACATTGGTGACGCTATCATAAAAACATTGTTGTTCAGTCGGAAGAACCCATCTGGTTCACTGACCTCCTTTAGTGAAAGACATCTGACATTCTAACCTGGTCTGGATGATATGTGACTCCATCCCACAGCAATATGGCTGACTCTGAGCTGTCCTCTGGATAATTACCAGTGGGGTCAAAAAATGTTCGTCCAGGCAGTGACACGCTCATCGCACGAATGAATGAATAAAAATACACATGTCCATCCCTACCTCTGCAAACACCTTCAGCTGCAGCAATCCTTACTGGCTCTGTAACACCGTTCAGGTCCTGACCACTCTCTGTAACACTCTCACCACATCCAGCACTTTCACCTCTCCCTGTTTATGTCGTGTCAATAAACCCTGACAATGATTCCCCTTCCCACAGGCCTCGCCTGCTAGCAGACCCTTTGCAATTCATTTAACATTTACTCCTGAAGCACTCTCTCACTTCAGGGTTGTAAGTATTTTGTGGTGATCTTCTCAGCCTCATAATCTAGTATGATCCCTTTTGTCCTGAGTGAGGGACCAGTGGGGATTTCTTGCTGAGATTTTTACTGTTTCAATGGGATGTCCTTCTGTTGAGTGTTTTATACTGTTCCATTAAATGTTTTTCACTTTCCATTTACAGACACATGTTTCAGTCTGTTTAGCGTGTTTACCTTGGTCAGTTCTCCTCTCAAACTCAGGCAATTGGCTACTTTTGTTTCTAATTGTAGCTTGTCCTTTCTGTGATTCACTTTAAAACTTTATGTTTATTTAAAGTGCACTTTATCACAATTTCCCGAAGGATCTCTGCAGGTGACATTACTCATTCACTACGTTTCATCACACAGTCGCTCTGCGATAGTTATGTCCCTAGCCAGTTGCCCAATGTGTTTTTCAAAGAAACACTGAAAAAAAACCTAACTCCTCTTCCAATATCAATGCTGCCCGTGTGATTGTCCCAGATTATACGAATATTGACGTTTTCCAAAATTATCATAATGCCTTTATTAAAAATCTAACGTGTTCCTGTGTAATGCAGTGTCCTGCAATGGAATACAGTTCGTTGGCTAAAATTGCTCTGCTGCTTGTGTCCCTGGCAAGTAGTAGCCACAATGAACATTCAGACTGACTCTACTTCATGATCTGCGGCCAAACGCTTTCTCTGTAATGACTTTGTTGACAGTAATTGTTTGTTTTACCCATTTTGCCTGAGTTTGCACAAGAATATGACCTGCGGAATATTTTTGTTCACCCTCTATCCATGTATCCCTGGTGTCTAAACCCCTTTTAGCTCTGTGTCACAAATCCATCTACCTTACTGCAGCGACGTTGTTCATTCGAAAAAAAAAACATAACTTACTCTTTCCCACAATTTCCTGTCATAAATCTATTCACTGATGTATAATTGTCGTTAAACACTGTCCCATCCTGTTCTTTTTTTTGCTTTTCTTCAGCCATATTCCGATGCTGCTCCCATACTTCACCTTTTCTGTTTGGATTTGGAATGCTCATTTCACCTGAAAACTGTCCCTGCATCCTCTCTGTCAGTTGAAAGCCCTGTCCATAATCCTATCGACATGGTTGACCAGGATCCTGGTCCCAGCATGGTTCCAGTGGGGCCATCCGAAAGGATTATTTTTTAAATCAAGTATGTGATGTGGGTGTCTTTGGATGACCAGCCCTTCTTGCCCAGCCCTAGCTGCCCTTGAGCTGAGTAACTTTCTCGGCCATTTAAGAGGGTAATTGAGAGGCAAACACTTTGCTGTGGGGATGTTGTGCAGACCACATGAGGATGGGCAGATGCCGTTATCGAAAGGACAAGTGTTTGGGGTTCTTTGTACATCAGCAAGGATCTCATACTTATTTGTGGATTGTTAATTACTATTTTTAAAATTATTGATTTCAAATTCGACCAGTTTTGATGGTGGGATTCCAACCGGCCTTCCTTGAATATTAGCTGAGCGTTTTGGGATGTATGCTCTAGCAATAATATCACAAAGCCATCACTTCACCTGCTCACGGGTTGCTCATTCCTGACCCGTTATACCAGTGCATCATGAAGCAAAACCTGTTCTTCCAACCCAGTTTTGTGATCCTGATATCTTCCAGCACTCTGGTGATATCACTTAGTATCTCGGGTCTTGCTCTCGCTCTTGCTCTCGCTTTCGCTCTCTCTCTCTCTCTCTCTCTATTGACTGGGATTTTCCAGATCTCTGTGGTGATACTCAGTGCCATTTTTAATCCTCAATGTATCCGTCTAATTTCCCATTCTGACTATTTCTCTGTCTCCTGTAGGTACTCAAAAAGGTTCAGACTCGATTAACTTCCCAGCTGCTGGGTATCTCGTCCATAACCACATTGAAGATCGTTGGTCAGCCAGAGAGACAAAGGGCAGGGAGATCTGGAGCCTTCAATAAATTCTGCAGTGTGGTAATATCACCCACAATGCACAGAGCAGAAAGCAATGAGAGGGCTCCAAACATCGGCTAACAAGACATGACACGATACATTATTGGAGTTGCCGCACAGTACAAACATACCCCAGGCTCAATCACCACTCCTAATGAAAGTTCTGTTGTACTAAGACTCACTCACTACTCTGCAACACAGTATGTATGGCATTTCTTGTGCACCAGTGTCTTTAATAACTTGTAACTCCCATAACAGTTCCTATCTCTGTAACCTTGTCCATCCCAAAAGTCACTCCACATATTTGAAATGTACTGCATTCCAGACTACCATCCCTATCGCTGTAACTTGCTTCAGTGTCCACAACGTGCCTTATCTCGGTCGTCTCCTCCTCCAATAACTGGGGACACAGTCATGCAGCACAGAAATGGTTCCTTCAATCCAATCTGCTGACCAGAGTCCATGAACAAGTCACGTTTCCCTGTGTTAGACCCATATCCCTACAAACGTTCTCCTCCCCATGTACCTGCCCAAATGTCTTTTACATGTTGTTATTGTACTTTTCTCTACCAGTTCCCCTGGAAGCTCATTCCATAACTGCACCATCCTCTGTGTAGAAACGTTTCTCCTAAAATCGCTTTTAAGTCCTTCCTCCCCCATCTCATATTTATGCCCACTAGAACACAGAACATGACAGTGCAATGCAGGCCCTTCGGCCCTCGATTTTGCGCCAAACTGTGGAACCAATCTGGAGCCCACCGAACTATTCCAATTCGTGTCCAGATGCCTATCCAATGACTGTTTAATACAACTATCCAATGACCGTTTAAATGCCCTTAAATATGGCGAGTCCAGCATTGTTGCAGGCAGTGCATTCCATGCCCGACTATTCTGAGTAAAGAACCTACCTCTGGCATCTGTCCCATATCTATTTACTAGTATTACTATCTACCTCAATTTAAAGCTATCTCCCCTCGTGCTTTGCATCGCCACCCAAGAGAAAAGGCTGTCACTGTACAACCCATCTCACCTGCTGATTATCTTATATGTCTCAATTAATTGACTTCAAGCACATGCTTTTGAACAAAAACAGCTTAAAGTCCCCCAGCCTTTCCTCATAAAACCTTCCCTCCTTACCAGATAACTTCCTAGTAAACCTCCTCTGAATCATTTCGAAAGCTTACGCATCCATCCTTTAATGCTGATTTGGAGGTGCCGATGTTGGACTGGGATGTACAAAGTTAAAAATCACACAACACCAGGTTATAGTCCAACATGTTTAATTGGAAGCGCACCAGCTTCCGGAGCAACGCTCCTCCATCAGGTGACAGCAGAGGGCTCGATTGCAACACACAATCCACAGCAAAAAATTTCAGTGTGATGGAACCGAAACCACACATTGAAAATTTGACTGTCTGTCAAGCCTTCCATCTTTGTTGACGGCTGGCCCGGGAATGCAATTTTTGGAAGGGGGGGTTGTGATTTACACATGGAAGGGTCGAAACTGTCGCTGTGTTTTAGCAGGTGGAAGGTTTAACAGACAGTCAGATTTTCAATGTGTGATTTCGGTTGCATCACACTGAAAATTTTTGCTGTGGAATTCTGTGTTACGATCGAGCTCTCCACTGTCACCTGATGGAGGAGCGTCGCTCCGGAAGCTAGTGTGCTTCCAATTAAACCTGTTGGACTATAACCTGGTGTTGTGTGATTTTTAATCCTGTAATGCAGTGACCTGAACAAATGTGGCCACACCCAGATTTTGTACAGCTGCAGCATGATCTAATGGTTCTGAAACTCAATCCCTCTACCAAGACAAGCTCACACACTGAATGGATTCTTAAAAAAACCCATAAACCTGGGTGGAAACTTTGAAGGATCTATGTACATGAACAGAGAGATCTCTCTGTTCATCTACACTACCAACAATCTTACCATTATACCAGAATCCTGTGTTCCTGTTACTCCCTCCAGAGTGAATCGCCTCAAACCTTTCCACATTAAACCACATTTGCGAACTTTCAGTCCAGCTGTGCAGCTTATCTATACCTTTCTGTAACCTACAACATCCTTCGTCACTATCCACAACTCTACCAACCTTAGTGTCTTCTGCAAATTTACTAACCCATCCTTCAATGCCCTTATTCAGGTAATTTATGCAACAGTGGACCCAAAACTCATCCTGGAAATACCCACCAGCAACAGAACTCCAGGATCGATATTTCCCATCAACCACTACACTCTGACTTCTTTCAGTGAGCCAATTTCTGATCCAAACTGCAAAATCACCCACAAGCCCATGCCACCGTATTATCGGCAATAGCCTACCATGGGGAACTTTAACAAACGCCTTACTGAAATACATATACTCCACATCAACTGCTTTATCCTCATCCATCTCTTTGTTTGTGAGGGCACGACTTACCCTTCACAAACCCGTGTTGACTATACCTAATCAACTTACTCATCTCCAGATGATTATAAATCCTATCCCCTACAAGCCTTTCCAACACTTTACCCAGAATCAAAGTAAAGCTCACAGGTCTATGACTACCAGGATTGTCTCCACTCCCCTGCTTGGGGTGGCACAATGGCACAGTGGTTTGCACTGCTGCCCCAGAGCACCAGAAACCCGGCTTCAATTCCTGCCTCAGCCAATTGTCTGTGTGGAGTTTGCACATTCTCTCCGTGTCTGTGTGGGTTTCTTCCGGGTGTTCCGGTTTCCTCCCACAGTCCAAAATGTGCAGGTTAGCTGCATTGGCCATGGTAAATTGCCCAAAGTGTAAAGTGAAGGGGTAAATGTATATAAACATGTTAATATAAATGTCTATATGTTCACTCCTCAGCCTCCGATGCTCCAGGGAATATAGCCCCAGCCTATTCAGCAACAATCCTGGAAACATCTTATTAGTCTTTTCTAAGCCCATTCAAGTTTCACAACATCCCTCTGACAGCAGAGAGACTAGAATTGCACAGAGTACTCCATTTGTGTTGTAACGTAGTAATCTTTTGCTCCCTGAGTTCCCCAGTCTTGATGCACAATAAGTCCTGGAATGAAGAATTTGTTTAGGATCTTAGACATATCCAGCAGTTATGCACATCGACGGCTTCATTGATCTTTAAGGGACCCAAATTTGTCCAGAGTTAGTCGTTTACTGTTATTGTATCTATTTTATCTAAAATCAGTTTTGGATTGTCCTCATCCTTCTTTGCCGATGTGATTTGATGTCCCCTTTTGGATTCCTGATTTCCATCCTACAGCCCCTGTGCTCCTCAGGGATTCCCTTGACCCAGCTGGCTATACCTGACATGTGCCCCCTTTTCCTTGACCAGACCCTCAATGGACGGCCAGTGTTTACAAATGCTGTCAGCATTGACCTGCACAAAAACAGGAACATGCTGGCACTGATCGCTCAATTTAACACACTTTTAAAATATTCTCACTTGCCAGACTTCCCTTTCCCTGCACATAGACTCCCCAATCACCTTTTGAAAGTTCCTCGTTAATACGATCAAGATTGGTCCGGCCCCATTTTATAACTTAAACTTGTGGACCAATCCTTTTCCATCGGTGTTTTCAAACTAATAGAAATGTGGTCACTTTAGCAAAATGCTTTCCCACTAACATCTCAGTCCCTTTCCCTACCTTGTTTCACAAAGGGAGGTCAGACTTTGCCCAATTCTGTTTTCAGGCCGTTTATATATTGATTGGGAGTTTACTGGAAATCAATTACCAAATTTCTTCCTTGCAAACGCTGAAAGTTAAAGAACATCTACCATAACAGCCCCATTATTATGATTGACATTTGGCATCTCCCAACATATTTGTTCCTCAGTCTGGCACTTGTTAGTAGGAATTAGTAGGACAATCAAACCGAAGTGATGACCCATTCTTATTTCTCAGTTCCATTAACATAGCTTCACTGGGTGATCCCACAGAAGTATCCTCTCTAAGTACTGCTGGAATGAGTCATGCAATCAAAGCACATCACCACGCGTCCTCTTTTGCCTCATATACAATGCTTCCTGTGGTCTCTCTACCTTGAAACAATGAACTGCCAGTCCTGCCCCTCCCTCAGCTGTTCTGTAATAACTAATATCCCAGTTTCATGTTCCAATCCATGCCCTGATTTCATCTTCCTTAGCTATTAGGCCTCTTACTTTGAAATAAATGCAGTTTAATCATCAGTTTTCCCCCATTCGCTGCTATGTTCTTCCCTGCCTTATTTCTTGAAATGGCTCTCTTTAACTTGTGTACCAGCCTCAATCTTCTTTCTAACCCTTCGACTGTTTAAGATACAACACCCTGCCAGATTAGATTATATCCTCTCAAGCAGCTCCGGCAATTCGCCCCAACAGGATGTGGGTTCCCCTCCCGCTCCCAGTTCAGGTGCCTTCCCCAGCCAGTCCACCTGTGTTGACATCTTCAGGGATCTTTGGGTGTCCACTCAGGTCGCTGTGTTTCTCAGCACTCCGCAAGGTTCGAACACTCATTATGTCTGTCCTTTGCTTATCGTACCTCCCACAGGGTATGACCTCACTCTGCTCAGATTATCATCTGATCGATATCAGACTGTAGCCTGAGACCATTCCCCTCACTATGAACAACATCTTCACTTTTCATGTCATCTGCTAACCGACTAATGATATTTTCTGCTTTCACATCAGAGTAATTATTCCACAGAATAACCAGTGATCGTTTCTCCACAGATCCCTGTGTTACACCCGCTGGTGAAACAATTTCAAACAATTTCTTGAACCAGAACCAGTATCACTGCGGGAAGATTTGCTCGTGTTACCCCGGAAGGTTTAAACTAGTTTGGCAGGAAGTTGGGACTCTGACGAAGAGAGGAAAAATTGAAAAGTCAGGGGAAAATACATTAGCCATTGAGAGTAAGTTTCCTATTCAGGATATCCAAGGGCACAGACAAGGGAGGGAAAAGACTTGTGGTAAAAGATTATCCACCAATTTTGTATCTAAATTACCAACTTGTCTTGGATCCCATGGGCTCTTTCCTTTAGACCAGCCTTCCATGTGGGAACTTGTCAAAGGCCTTAATGACTCCATGTAACCCACATCATCTGCACTGACCCCTACGGTATTTTTAGTCACCATTTCAAAAAAACTAAACTGAGTTCCTCCGACAGTATCTTCCTCTATCAAATCCGTGATGACTAATCCGAGTTGATCCTTGCATTTGCAAGTGTTGATTCATCCTCAGGGTGGTTTCCAATAATTTCCCTCCCCCTGCTGTCAGACTACCTGCTCTGTAATTAGCTATCCCTGCTCTCCCTCCTCAAGAAAGGAACCACATTAGCTATCGTCCAGTCATTTGGCTCTTCACCTGTTGCCAGCAAAGCATTAGACATATCCAGCAGGGCCCCAGCAATCTCCTCTCTTACTTCCCATAGCAGCCTGGGATACATTCATTGGGCACTGGGGAGCGCTCCACCTTTTTATGCCTGTGAAAATATTTAGTACATCCTCCTTATTTTTCTTAACATTTTATAGAACCTCACCATCCCATCTGAAATCCCCTTCTACAATGTCTTTCTTCTGCATGAATACAGATAGGAAGTAATCATTGAAGACCTCACCTACTTCCTCTGGCTCCATGCACAGATTGTTTCCTTGGTTTTTAATAAGCCTCATCCTTTCCTCAGTTACCCTTTTATTTTAACTATACTGACAAAGTACCTTGTGGCTTTTCCTTCATAGTATCGGACAATGATATTTCACAGCCATTTCTAAGGAACCCGTTACACTCCCTGTACTTGTGAATGGTTTCACCTGGTTTTATTGCACTGTGTTTTCTTCATCAAACTCACGATATCGCTTGATCTGTATTCGCTGGACTTGCTGCCTTTACTACTCCCTCTTCATGAACACAATGGAATCGGGTGAAATGAGTATCAGGCGTTAGGTAAAAAGTTAAAAAGCAGGAACTCAAGGGCAGTGATCTCTAGATTACTCCTAGTGTCACATGCCCCAGTGAGGATATACATAGAAAGATAGGCCGGGTGGATATATGTCTGAGGAGCTGCTGGAGGGGGTAGAGTTTTCAGTTCTTGGATCATTGGGATCTCTTCTGGGGTAGAGGTGACCTGTATGTTGGGGGGAGGGGGGGGGGATGGGTTAGACTTGAATCAGAACCAGTATCACTGCTGGAAGATTTGCTCGTGTTACCCTGGAAGGTTTAAACTAGTTTGGCAGGAGGTTGGGACTCTGACTAAAAGAGGAAAAATTGAAAAGTCAGGGGAAAATATATTAGCCATTGAGAGCAAGTTTCCTATTCAGGATATCCAGGGGCACAGACAAGGGAGGGAAAAGACTTCTGGTTTAAAGTTCATTTATTTCAATGCATGAGGCGTGACTGGTGAGGCAGATGAGCTCAGACCATGAATTAGCTCTGGGGAATGGGATATTATAGCCATAACCGAAACATGGCTGAGAGAAGGGCAGGACTGGCAGTTCAATGTTCCACGATACAAAAGCTATAGGCGGGACAGAAGGACAAGTAAGTGAGGAGGGGAGTTGACCTTCTGATAAGGGAGGACATAACAACAGTGATTAGACAGGATACGCTTAAAGAGTCAGCAAATGAGGCCACATGTTTAGAACTTAGAAACAAAACAGAAGTGGTCACTCTGTTGGGATTGTATTATAGATCCCCAAATAGCCGGCAGGAACTAGAGGAGCAGATGTGTAGAGAGATTGGCGATAACAGCCGGAATAATACAGTAGTATTGGTTGGAGACTTTAATTTTCCCAGCATTGACTGGACCCCCCAAAGAGTAAAAGGCCCATACTGAGTGCAATATGTCAAATGTGTCCAAGAACGTTTCCTAAATCAAGATGCAACTCTAACAAGGCCAAACTCTGCTCAGGCGGGTGTAACACTGGACCTCCCTTCAGAAAATGTGGTCTGGCAAGTGACTGAAGTGTCAGTCAGAGAGCACTTTAGGTCCAGTGACCACAACTGTCTTAGTTTTAACATAGTTTTGGAAAAAGATCAGACAGGTCCACAGATTAAGGTATGAAACTGGAACAGGGACAGGTTTGGGGCCATTAGGCATGATCAAGCTGAGGTCGATTGGGTGAATTAAAAATAACACAAAACCAGGTTTATCTCACAGCACCAGCTTTCAAAGTGCAGGTGATCATCCTAAAAGATGAAAACTTAAAATAAATGTGTTTAGTATTACATTCCACGACACTGCAATCCTGTTGCTATAAATTCCGTGCCTTATGATTGTGCTCCACAACCACCTGATGAAGCAGCCAACCAAAACCAATCGTTCCCAAATAAACCTGCTGGACTGGAAGCTGGTGTTGTGTGATTTTTAACTTTGCCCATCCCAGTCATGCTACCGTCAACTGGGTGAGTCTCTTTGAAGGAAAAGGAATGACTGGCAAATGGAAGCCTTTTTAAAAGCCTTTTAAGAATCCAGGGCAAATTTGTCCCTGTTAGAGTGAAGGTAAAAGCTGGCAGGTTTAGGGATTCGTGGCTTATGAGGGATATTGAAGCTCTGGTCTGGAGAATGAAGATGGTATACATTGGATTTAAGCTTTCCATATCTACCTCACCTACCTCACCACAATCAATCTGTGAAAACCGTACAATCCTCTCAGGTCCCTGCAGTATACCGATCTGTAGAACCCGCTCCAATGTCTGTGACTCACCCAATCCAGTTCCTATAAGATTCCCTATCTGTGTGACATCCAACCGTCGCAAGCACCCACCCTATCAATACAAGCTCCTCCAGTCTCTCTATCTATCCACCCATCTCTATAACCTTCTTCAGCTCTTACACCCCTATCTGTGTAAACTGCATTCTCCCCTACAACCCTTCCCACTTTGACCAAACTGTAGGAGGTTACTAATGCTCCCTTATCTGTGAAACTTTTTCCAACCAAAATTGCCCTTGTTATCTCCTGGAAACTCTGTCCGATTCCATATCCTCCATGTCTAAATAACTTGCAGAACCTAAGCCTTCCTGTATCTATAAACATCTACTGACACGACTACCCTCCATAAGTCTGTATGTTCTTCCCATCTGTACAACCGTCTTTATCTCTGTCATATGCTCCGTTCCCTAAACAATCCCTTCCTGTGTAAACCTCTCCAACCTAACAACATCTTTATTCCTGTTAAGTACACCATCCTCCCAACGTCCCCATCTCCATGAAACCCCTGTAGGCCTCCAGCTCTCCAAATTTCTGTAACCTCCTGTGGCTCTATGGCCTTCCCTTCCTGTGAAACCACCCCCAGTCCCGAAAAGCCTCGCAGTCTGGGTCATCTGCTCCAGCTCAGAATATCGCTGTCTCTGTAAGCTCCAACACTCCTGGTAACCCTTCCTATTTGTGTCTCTTCATTCAGATCCCATCCTCTCCAGCTTTTCCGAAATCTCTTCCTGCCATCATAACCCTCCCTATTTAGAACATGGAACAGTACAGCACTGTGCAGGCCCTTCTGCCCGCGATGTTGTGTTGATCTTTTATCCTACTCTAACCTGTGAAGGGTTTCTGCAGACTCCTGCAGTCTTAAACTCGGACAATTTGGTAAATTCCTCCAATCCCGACAACACTCAAGTGCCTACAAGTCCCTTCTTGAAGTCCCTACAATCCTCCTTAGGGCTGTGACCACCTTTATGAGCATCAATTCTCAAAATTACCGAAGCCTCTTTTGGTCACTGCAATGTTGCTAATATCTGCAAAACGCGCCAGTCCTGATATCTCTCTGTTTCTCCATAACATCCACGTTGTTCCAGTGCCCTTCTGAGGAACACTTCAGAGAATTGAAGATTTGTAGAGTCCGCTCCATGTACAGAGGTAAGAAGGGTTGCTGAACATGGAGGGTGGTACTAATGTAGGAAGGGACCTGGATCCTGCAGTAGGTTAGAGGGAGCGGGATTTTTCGGACCTGTCGGATGGGTCTGAGAACGTGTTGTGGAACCTAAAGGATGTTACAATTTGAACCACAGATCTTTTTTGACCGGACTATTGGACTGATCTTGATATCCTAATTCTGGACATCTTTACCAGAATGGGTGAGCACAGCTTCAGGTTTCCAGGCTGGGAGATGTGAGTTCAGATGTGAATCTATTTGCCCATTCTGTCTGTGTGCCTGACACTGACCTATGCTCCTCTGGCTGAAAGCACTCTCATTGTATCTGGTAACCGCCAGATCTACAGGACTGACCAGGGCTCACCTCATCAAAGACTTTCTTTGGAATGTTCCG
>NC_057714.1:30952406-30957323 GCF_004010195.1 Chiloscyllium plagiosum
AACCTCACAATTACTAAAGCCTCCTTTTGGTACTGCAAACCTCCTAATGTTTGCAAAATCCTCCAGTCCTGATATTCATCTCTGTCTCTGTAACCCCCACCACCCTCCAGTGTCCTTCTGGGGAACATGGCAGAGGAGGGAAGATTTGTGAAGTCCGAGCCTTGTTACGGAGGTAGAATTCTGGGAATCACAGATTTGGTCGAATGTCTGTGGTGTGCAGATTATTGGCGATGACTCTGAAGACAGGATTTATGACTAAATGGAAAACCATAGTTAAATTAGCCACAGTCAGTATGGTTTTGTGAGGGGTCAGGTCATGCCTCACAAACCTTATTGAATTCTTTGAGGATATGGCAGAATATGTTGATGTTCATTCAGAAAAGAAGGAAAATTGGGATACAGGGAAATCTGTCTGTCTGGATACAGGATTGGATGGCCTAAAGAAGACAGAGGGTGGCAGCAGATGGACAGTATTGAGCCTGGAGCTCAGTGACCAGTGGTGTTCTGTAACAATCAGCTCTGGGACTCTGCTGTCTGTGATTTTTGTAAATGACTTGGATGTGGATGTTGGAGAGTGGGTTAGTAAGTTTGCCAATAACATGAAGGTTGGTGGAGTGATGGGTAATGTGGAGGGCTGTTGCAGGTTGCAATGGGACATTGACAGGACGCAGGGCTGGGCTGGAAGTGGCAGATGGAGTTCAGTCTGGAAAAGTGTGAAGTGATTCATTCTGGAAGGTCGAATTTGAATACAGAATTTGAATTGGTAGGGTTGTTAAAAAGGCATATGTTGTGTTGGCTCCCCTTAAAAGGGGATTGACTGTAAGAGCCGTGAGATTTCACTGCATCTTTATAGCGTCCTGGTGAGACCACACTTGGAATATTGTGCTCAGTTCTGGTCCCCTGTTGACAGGAAGGATGTGCAAGTTTTAGAGAGCGTACACAGGAGATTTACCAGGATGCTGCCTGTAATGGAGGGCAGTTCTTACGAAGAAACGTTGAGGGAGCTAAGGCTTTTTTCATTGGAGAAGGAGGCGGGGTGACTTTGTGGAGGTGAACAAGATGATAAGAGGCACAGAGTGAGTGAATTGTCAGAGACTTTTCGTCCTATTGGCATAAATGGCTATTACACGAAGGCATCATTTTAAGGTGAATGGAGGATGGATAAGAGGATAGAGAATAGTAGGTGGTTGGATTGCCAATGGTGGTAGTAAAATTAGACACATCTGGGATATTTAATAGACTCTTGGACAGACACATGGATAATAGTAAAATGAAGGTTATGTAATGTACTTTGGTCTTACAGTTGGATAAAAGGTTGGCATGAAATCATGGTTGAAGGGTCTTGGGCTGAACTGTTCTGTGTTCTACGTTCTGTCTGGTAAACGGGGTAATAAGCTCAGATCAGTGTAAAAGGACATGGCATTCACGAGGAGCTAGTCAACTGGATACAAACTTTGGTTGATGAATGTAGACAGAGGGTGATGGGTGTCATGCGGTTTTTCTGACTGGAGGCATGTGACCAGCGGTGGAGTGGGTCCCCTGCTGTTTGTCATTTGGATAAATCTTTTGGATGGGAATATTGGTTTCCTGGTAAGTAATTGTTTTGGGTGACACTGAAATTGGTGGTAAAGTGGACAATGAAAAAGGTTATCTGTGATACAACAGGATTAACAGTACACTGGGATAGTGGGCTGAAGAATAGCAGATGGAGTTTAATTAGATAAATGTGAGGTGTTCCATTTTGGTGAAACAAACCAGGGTGGGACTTGTACAGTTAATGTTCGGGTCCTGGGTAGTGTTGTCAGTCAGTGACCCAGTGACCCAGGTATACAGTTCTTTGAATGCGGTGTCACAGGTAGAAAGGCTGGTGAAGCAGGCGTTTGGGATGGTTACCTTCATTGGGGAGAACATTGAGAGTAAGAGTTGGGATGTCATGTTGTATCTGTAAAAGACATTGGTGGGGCCACCATAAAAACATTGTTGATTAGTAGGAATAACTCATCTAGTTCACTAAGCTCCTTTAGGGAAGGACATCAAATATTCTAACCTGGTCTGGACGACATGTGACTCCAGACCCATAGCAATATGGCTGACTCTGAGGAGCCCTCTGGGTAATTAGCAGTTGGGTCAAAGAATGTTAGTCCAGGCAGTGACACTCACATCCCATGAATGAATAAATAAAAATACCTATGTCCCTCCCTACCTCTGCAAACCCCTCCAGCTGCAGCAATCCGTTCAGGCCCTGACCACTCTCTGTAACACTCTCACCACCATCCAGCACCTTCACCTCTCCCTGTTCCTATCGTGTCAATGAACCCTGACCGTGGCTCCCATTCCCACAGCCCTCCTCCTGCGAGCAGACTCATTGCAATCCATTATCTTTTACTCCTAGAACACTTTCTCACTTCAGGATTTAAGTACTTTTTGCTGATCTTCTCACCTTATAATCTCGTATGATTCCTTTTGTCCCGAGTGAGGGATCAGTGGGAATTTCTTGCTGAGAGTTTTACTGTTTCAATGGAATGTCCTTTTGTTGAGTATTTTGCATTGTGTCTTCAAATGTTTTCCACTGTTCATTTCCAGGCACATAATTCAGTCTGTTCAGCCTGTTTACCTTGGTCTGTTCTCTCAAACCCATGTCATTGGCTATTTTTGTTTCTAGTTATAGCTTGTCCTTTCTGTGATTCACTTTAAAACTTTATATTTATTTAAACTGCACTTTATCACAATTTCCCGAAGGATCTCTGCAGGTGACATTACTCATTCACTAAGTCTCATTACACGGTCGCTCTGCGATAGTTATGTCTCTTAACAGGTGCACAATGTGTTTTTCAAAGCAACACTGAAAAAACTTTAACCGAACTCCTCTTCCAATATTAATGTTGACCGTGTGATTGTCCCAGATTATACAAATATTGACGTTTTCCAAAATTATGTCAATGCTTTTGTTAAAAAAATTCCAATGAGTTCCTGTTTATTGCAGTGACGAGCAATGAAATACTGTTCGGTAGCTAAAACTGTTCTGTTGCTTGTGTCCTCGGCAAGTAGTAGCCAGAATTTACATTCAGACTGACTCCACTTCATGATCTGATGCCAAATGCTTTCTCTGTAATGCCTTTCTTACCCATTATTGTTAGCGTTTTCTGTTTTGTCTGAGTTTGCACTAGATTATGAACCACTGATTATTTTTGTCCACGCTGCATCCATGTCTCTCTGGTGTCTAAATCTCTTTTATCTCTGTGTCACAAATCCATCGACCTTATTGCAGCAACGTTGTCCGTTCAAAAAAACATTATATACTCTCTACTACAATTTTCTGTCACAAATCTATTTGCTGATGTACAGTTTTAGTTAAACTCTATCCCATCCTGTTCCTTTCTGCTTGTCTTCAGCCACATTTCCATGCTGTTCCATTGCTTCAACTTTTCCCTTTGGATTTGGAAAGCTCCTTTCAACTGCATCCTCTCTGTCAGTTTAATGCCCTGTCCATAAACCTACCGACATGATTGGCCAGGACACTGCTCCCAGCACAGTTCCTAATAGATTTTTTTTAAAAATCAGGTCTGGGATGTTTGAGTCTCTGGCTGACCAGCCTTTCTTGCCCAGTCCTAGAAGCCCTTGAACTGAGTAGCTTGCTCGGCCATTTCAGAAGGTCATTGAGAGGCAAACACTTTGCTGCGGGGATGTTGTACAGACCACGTGAGGATGGTCAGATGTCCTTCTCTAAAGGACAAGTGTTTGGATTTGTTGTACATCAGTAATTGTTTCATACTTATTTGTGAATTATCAATTATTTTTAAAATTATTGATTTCAAATGTCTCCTTTCAGATGGCGGGATTCAATCCTGCCTCCCCTGAACATTGGCTGACGTTTTGGATATATTCTCTCGCAATAATACCACTAGGCCATTACTTCACCTGCTCACTGGGTGCTCATCCTTGAGCACTGATACCAGGGCATCATGAAGCTAAACCCATTCTTCTGACACAATTGTGTGATCCTGACATCTTTCAGCAATCTGGGACTATTACTTAATATCGCTCCATTTTCCAGATCTCTGTGGAACTCAGAGCCATTCTCCATGTGTAACCCTCACTGCATCTGTTTAATTTCCCATTCTGTCTATTTCTCTGTCTCCTGTAGTTACTCAGGAAAGTCCTGACTCAATAGTCTTCCCAGCTGCTGGGTGGATCATCCATCTCCACATTGAACGCAGTTGGTCTGCCAGAGAGAGACAAAGGGAAAGGAGATCTGGAGCCTTCAATAAATCCTGTAGTGAGGTAAGGTCACCCACAGTGCACAGAGCAAAGAACAATGAGAGGGCTCCAAACATCTGTGAACACAACATGACATAGATACAGTGCTGGAGGGGGAGCACAGTACACACACACACCCTGGGCTCAATCACCACCCCAATGTAAGTTCTGTTACATTAAAACTCACTACTCTACAACAGTGTATCTATGGCATGTCTTGTGGTCCAGTGTCTTCAATAATTTTTAATTCCTATAACCGATCCGATCGCTGTAACCTTCTCCCTTCCCGATAGTCCCTCCACATATTTGAAATGCACTGCATTCCAGACGACCATCCCTATCCCTGTAACTTGCTTCAGTGTCTACAACATGCCTTATCTCGGTCGTCTCCTCCTCCAATAAGGTAAAAACAAGGACTACAGATGCTGGAAACCAGAGTCTAGATTAGAGTGGTGCTGGAAAAGCACGGCAGGTCAGGCAGCATCCGAGGAGCAGGAAAATCGATGTTTCGGGCAAAAGCCCTTCACCAGGAACAGAGGCCTGGATCCTGCAGAGTGGGGAGATAAGTGAGGGGGGGGTGGGAATGGGGAGAAAGTAGATAGAGTACAATAGATGAATGGGTGGGGAAGAAGGTGATAGGACAGAGTGGAGGATGGGAGA
>NC_057714.1:30957699-30959854 GCF_004010195.1 Chiloscyllium plagiosum
GGGGAGGGGGTGCAAGTAGTATAGACTACAATAGGTGAATGGGGTGGGGAAGAAGGTGATAGGTCAGAGTGGAGGATGGGGGAAGATAGCAAAGAGTACAATGGGTAATGGGGCTGGGGGTGGGGATGACAGGTCAGAGAGGAGGGTGGAATGGATAGATGGGAAGGGAGATAGGCCATTAGGACAGGTCATGAGGGCGGTGCTGAGCTGGAAGGCTGGAGGTGGGGTGAGCTGGGGGAAGAGGAAATGAGGGAACTGGTGAAGACCACATTGATGCCCTGGGGTTGAAGTGTTCCGAGGCGGAAGGTGAGGCGTTCTTACTCCAGGCGTCAGGTGGTGAGGAAGTGGCTGTGGAGGAAGCCCAGGACCTGCATGTCCTCGGCAGAGTGGGAGGGGGAGTTGAAATGTTGGGTCACAGGGCGGTGGGGTTGATTGGTGCGGGTGTACCAGAGATGTTCCCTAAAGTGCTCCGCTAGGAGGTCCAGTCTCCCCAGTGTAGAGGAGACCACATAAATGACATTGGTGGATGTGCAGGTAAAACTTCAGATGTGGAAGCTCCTTTGGGGCCTTGGATGGTGGTGAGGGGAGAGGTGTGGGCGCAGGTTTTGCAATTCCTGCAGTGGCAGGAGAAGGTGCCAGGATGTGAGGGTGGGTTTTTGGGGGGCGTGAAACTGACCAGGTAGTCACGGAGGGAACTGTATTTGCGGAAGGCGGAAAGGGGTGGGGAGGGAAATATATCCCTGGTGGTGGGGTCCGTTTGGAGGTGGCGGAAATGGCGGTGGATGATTTGGTTCATGCGAAGATTGGTAGGGTGGACGGTGAGCACCAGGGACGTTCTGTCCTTGTTACGGTTGGAGGGGTGGGTCTGAGGGCGGAGGTGCGGGATGTGGACGAGATGCGTTGGAGGGCATCTTTTACCACGTGGGAAGGGAAATTCAGATCTCTAAAGAAGGAGGCTATCTGGTGTGTTCTGTGGTGGAACTGGCCCTCCTGGGAGCAGGTACGGCGGAGGCGGAGGAATTGGGAATAGGGGTTGGGAATTTTGCAGGCGGTAGGGTGGGAAGATGTGTAATCTAGGTAGCTGTGGGGGTCAGTAGGTTTGTAAAAAATGTCGGTGTCATGTCGGTTGTCATTAATGGGGATGGAGAGGTCCAGGAAGGGGAGGGAGGTATCAGAGATGGTCCAGGTAAATTTAAGGTCAGGGTGGAATGTGTTGGTGAAGTTGATGAATTGCTCAAACTCCTCGAGGGAGCACGAGGTGGTGCCAATGCAGTCATCAATGTTGTGGAGGAAGACGTGGGGAGTGGTGCCATTGTAACTACAGAGGATGGACTGTTCTACGTAGCCAACAAAGAGACAGGCATAGCTGGGGCACATATGGGTGTCCATGGCTACCCCTTTGGTCTGGAGGAAGTGGGAGGATTTGAAGGAAAAATTGTTAAGGGTGAGGACAAGTTCAGCCAAACGAATGAGAGTGTCGGTGGAAGGGTACTGTTGTGGACGTCGGGAGATGAAGAAACGGAGGGTTTGCAGGTCCTGGTCATGGTGGATGGAGGTGTAGAGGGATTGGATATCCATAGTGAAGATGAGGCTTTGGGGGCCAGGGAAACGGAAGTCTTAGAGGAGTGTAGGGTGTGAGTGGTGTCTCAAACGAATGTGGGTAGTTACTGGACTGGGGGATAGGACAATGTCGAAGTAGGCAGACATGAGTTCGGTGGGGTAGGAGCATGCTGAGACAATGGGTCAGCCAGCGTGGTCAGGCTTATGGACCTTGGGAAGGAGGTAGAACCGGGCAGTGGGGGATCCCGGACAATGAGGTTGGAAGCTGTGGGTGGGAGACCTCCTCCTGAGGTGATGAGGTTCTGTCTGCTCTGGGAGATGACGGTTTGTTGATGGGAGATGGTTCATGGTAGAGGGGGTGGTAGGAGGAGGTGTCTTTGAGTAGGCATCATGGCTTCAGTGGTGTAGAGGTCAGTGCACCAGACTACCACAGCACCCCCTATATCTGCTGGTTTGATGGTGAGGTAGCTATTGGAGCAGAGGAAGTGGAGGGCTGCACGTTGTGAGGGTGAGAGGTTGGAGTGGGGGAGGGGGTAGATAGGTTGAGGTGGTTAATGTCTCGGTGGAAGTTGGAAATGAAGAAATCGAAGGCAGG
>NC_057714.1:30960038-30961473 GCF_004010195.1 Chiloscyllium plagiosum
ATGGGGATGGAGTCATGAGCAGGGGTGGTGTTCCCCTCAGGGTTCTGGGGGCAGGGATGGTGACAGTGGGATCTGTGGGGGTGTCAGCAGAATGCAGGTGAGTGGCGTTGGTGGGGGCGGAAGTGATGGCAAACACGGCAGTGGGGGGGCGTGGAAGTCACTGAGTGTGTGACATCTGCGGTGATGTGAGTGGCGGAAGTGATGTCACTTGCGGTGTATGAGGAATTGTGAGGGGCGGAAATGGCATTTACTTTATTTTAACCAATAATTTCCTGTCAGAAATCTGTTTGACAATGTCGTATTTTAATTAAACTCAGTCCCTTACTGTTTCTTTCTTTTCGTCTTCATTCACATCTCCATGGTGTTCCAATATTTAAACCCTGACCCCAGGGAAAAGACTTTGTCAATTTATCCTATCCTATCCATGCCCCTCATAATTTTGTAAACCTCTGTAAGGTCACCCCTCAGCCTCCGAACCTCCAGGGAAAACCGCCCCAGCCTGTTCAGTCTCTCCCTCTAGCTCAAATCCTACAATTCTGGCAACATCCTTGTAAATCTTTTCTGAACGCTTTCAAGTTTCACAACAATTCTTCCGATAGAAAGGAGACCGGAATTGCACAAAATATTCCAACAGTGGCCAAACCAATGTCCTGCACAGCCGCAACATGACCTCCCATCTCCTGTACTGAATTCTCTGACCAATAAAGGAAAACATGCCAAATGCTGCATTCACTATCCTATCTACCTGCGACTCTACTTTCAAGGAGCTGTGAACTTGCACTCCAAGGTCTCTTTGGTCAGCAACACTCCCTAGGACCTTACCATTACGTGTATAAGTCCTGCTAAGATTTGCTTTCCCAAAATGCAGCACATCGCATTTATCTGAATTAAACTCATTCTGCCAGTTAGCCCATTGGCCCATCTAGTCCAGATCCTGTTGGAACCCTCTTCGTTGTCCACTACACCTCCAATTTTGGTGTCATCTGTAAACTTACTAACTATACCTCTTATGCTCGCATCTAAATCATTTATGTAAATGAAATAAAGTAGAGGGCCCAGCACCGATCCTTGTGGCACTGCATTGGTCACAGGCCTCCAGTCTGAAAAACAACCCTCCACCACCACTCTCTGTCTTTTACCTTTCAGCCAGTTCCGTATCCAAATGACTAGTTCTCCCTGTATTCCATGAGTTCTAACCTTGCTAATCAGTCTCCCATGGGGAACCTTGTCGAATGCCTCACTGAAGTCCATATAAATCACATATATCACTCTGTCCTCCTCAATCTTCTTTGTTACTTCTTCAAAAAACTTAATCAAGTTTGTGAGACATGATTTCCCACGCATAAAACCATGTCGACTATTCCTAATCAGTCCTTGCCTTTCCAAATACATGTACATCCTGTCCCTCAGGATTCCCTCCAACAACTTGCCCACC
>NC_057714.1:30961566-30978406 GCF_004010195.1 Chiloscyllium plagiosum
GGCCGCCTTGCTGATCTTTGTGGGGCCCTATTCTTTCCCTTGCTACCCTTTTTTCCTTAATATATTTGTAAAAACTCTTTGGATTCTCCTTAATTCTATTTGTCAGACCTATCTCATGTCCGCGTTTTGCCCTCCTGATTTCCCTCTTAAGTATACTCCTACTTCAATTTATACTCTTCTCAGGATTCACGAGATCTATCCTGTCTATACCTGACATATGCTTCCTTCTTTTTCTGAAACAAACACTCAATTTATTTCATCATCCAGAATTCCCAATACTTACCAGCCTTCCCTTTCACCCTAACAGGAACATACTTTCTCTGGACTCTTGTTATCTCATTTCTGAAAGCTCCCCATTTTTCAGCCGTTCCTTTAGCTGCGAACATCTGCCTCCAATCAGCTTTCAAAAGTTCTTACCTAATACCATCAAAATTGGCCTTTCTCCAATTTAGAACATCAACTTTTAGATCTGGTCTATCCTTTTCCATAACTACTTTAAAACAAATAGAATTATGGTCGCTGGCCCTAAAGTGCTCCCCCACTGACACCTCACTCACCTGCCCTGCCTTATTTCCTAAGAGTAGGTCAAGTTTTGCACCTTCTCTAGTAGGTTCATCCACATACTGAATCAGAAAATTGTCTTGTACACACTTAAGAAATTCCTCTCCATCTAAACCTTTAACACTATGGCAGTCCCAGTCAATGTTTGGAAAGTTAAAATCACCTACCATAACGACCCTATTATTCTTACAGATAGCTGAGATCTCCTTACAAGTTTGTTTCTCAATTTCCCTTTGACTACTGGGGGGGTCTGTCATATAATCCTAATAAGGTGATCATCCCTTTCTTATTTCTCAGTTCCACGCAAATAACTTCCCTGGATGTATTTCTGGGAATATCCTCCCTTAGCACAGCTGTAATGTTATCCCTTATCAAAAACGCCACTCCCCCTCCTCACTTGCCTCCCTTTCTATCCTTCCTGTAGCATTTGTATCCTGGAACATTAAGCTGCCAGTTCTGCCCATCCCTGAGCCATGTTTCTGTAATTGCTATGAGATCCCAGTCCCATGTTCCTAACCATGTCTTGAGTTCATCTGCCTTCCCTGTTTGGCCCCTTGCATTGAAATAAATGCAGTTTAATTCATTAGCCCTACCTTGTCCCTGCCTGCCCTGAATGTTTGATTCCCTTCTGTTCTCAGCTGTACCCGTCTCAGATCGAGCTCCCAAAATCCTTCCTGTGATTGTTACCATGTCCCATCCCTGCATTCCTCCAAATCCATGTAAAGTCCTCCCATTCCTAAATCCTTCCCTGCACCTGTCACCTGTTCCAGCTTCCACAACCCTCCTATTCTTAGTAAGACACACCCCCGTCCCAGTTACTACTGCCCGCTGCATCACTAAATGCCAGTAGTCACTATAATATCAGAGTAAGTCGTGAAAGCAGGAATATTGTACTGGGTTCGATGATCAGTCTTGATGATATTGAATGGTGGGACCGGCTCTGTGGTCAAATGGCCGATACCTGCTCTTCTTTCCTGTGATTCTCTATAAACTTACTATCTGCATAACCTCCCTCATGTCCCCACAGTCCTCCCCATGTGTGTAAGCCCCTTCAGTCCCCACAGTCCTCCCTATCTCCATAAACCCCTTCAGTCCCCAAGATTTTCCTATCCATGTAACCTGAATCATTCACCACAAACCTCCCTAACTCCATAACCTCCAGAAGACCCCACGACCCTCCCTATCTCCATAATTTCATCCTGAGCCAACGACCCTCCCGTTCAGAGCAACCTCCTTCAATCCTCATGCTCCTCCTGATCTGTGCAACCTCCTTCATTCCCAACAGCCCTGCAGATCTCTTTGGCCTCTTTCAGGCTTCACAGCACTCCCTATCTCCATAATGTCCCTCAGTCACCACGACCCTCCCTATTTCCAAAGCCTCTATTACCATTTGAACCTCTAAGCTACCTTTTATCAGATTGATAAACAAGAACTTCCATAATCCTTTCTGCTGCCAGTCTGAAACCAATGTTCGTTAGCCTGACAGTAGGTCGGGAGCTGGAATGTATTAGAAAGGATATGTCAATAAACAATACCTGGGTCCTCAGAAACACATTTAATAAAAATACAATGTGTTTTTGAGCCTGTTAGATTGTATTTTTATTGGTGTGAATATATATAACAGAATAGATACGGGTGTAGGAGTGGTTGTACCGAGGATACGATTTATTTGAATTTTCAGAAACCTTTACACAAGTTTCGGTTCGGGCTAAGGAGTAACTTGGTAGAGAATAGGGCACCTTAACTATCAGGAGGTGGGTGAGATATTGGACAAAACAATCTTGTCAGAATTTGCTGTGGAGAAAGACACAGAAGCTCGGGAAGTTGGGGAAATAAATAGTGATGTCTTGGAAAGAATGTCAACAGAGAAGAGAAAGTGCTGGACTCTTTAAAGAAATAAAAGTAGATCAATCCTCAGTAGCTCATTAGGTCTATCCCTGAATATTCATGGGAAGCTAGGGAAGAGATTGCAGTGTCCCTAACAGAGATATTTATATTATCAACAGACACAATGAGTTACCGGAAGACTGGAGGGTGGCTAATGCTATTCCATTACTTACGGGCTGCAGGGAAAAGCCAGGAAATTACAGCCCAGTGAGGCTAGTGCTGGGAAATTTGTTGGAAGAGATTCTGAGAGAAAGGAGCTACCTATATTTGGAAAGGCAAGGGCTGATTAGAGATAGTCAGCATGGCTTTGTGAGTGGGAAACCGTGTTTCACACACTGGATTGACTCTTTGAGGAGTTGGCCAAGAGATAGATGAAGGCAGAGCAGTCAACGTTGTCTACATGAACTTCTGCAATGCATTTGACAAGGTTCCAAGGGATGTAGCACATCTAGTCAAGAGGAAGAAGGAAGCTAACTTAACGTTGAGTATCCAAGAATCAGAAGCAGGGCTCTAGAGAGTTACATGGGCCAGCACGGTGGCTCAGTGGTTAGCACTGCTGCCTCACAGCACCAGTGATGCGATTTCGATTCCAGGCCCAGGGGACTGTCTGTGTGGAGTTTGCACATTCTCTCTGTGTCTGTGTGGGTTTCCAATAGGTGCTCCAGTTTCCACCCACAACCCAAAGATGTGCTGGTTAGGTGAATCAGCCATGCGTTGTTCAAGAAAGGGAATAGAGATAATCCTGGGAATCACAGACCTGTCAGTCTTCTGTCTGTAATGTGCAGATTATTGGACTGCACTCTGAGAGACAGGATTTATGATTCCTTAGAAAACCATAGTTTGATTAGAGAAAGTCAGCTTGGCTTTGTAAGGGACAGGTCATTCCTCACAAATCTTATTGAATCCTTTGAGATGTGACAAAACACATTTGTGGCTCATTGAGAAAGTACAGAGCATGGGATACATGGAAACCTGCCTGTCTGGATACAGAATTCCTGTCCCATAGAAGACAGAGGGTGATGACAGATGGAAATCATTCAGCCCGGAGCTCGGTGACCAGTGAGTTTTCTGCAGGGAGAGGTCAAAAACTCTCTGCTCTTTGTGATTTCTGGATGACTTGGATGTGTGAGTGGAAAATTGGGTAAGTAAGTTTGCCAATGACACGAAGGTTTATGGAGTGGTCAATAGTGTGGATGTCTGCTGGAGGTTGCAATGGGACATTGACAGGATGTAGAGCTGGGCTGAGAAGTGGCAGATCAAGTCAAATCTGGAAAAGTGTGAAGTGATGAATTTTGGAAGGTGAGACTTGAATGCAGAATACAGGAGTAAAGACAGAATACTGAATAGTGTGGAGGAACAGATGGATCTTGGATTTCATGACCAAAGATCCGTCAAATTTACCACCAAGCTGATAGTGTTGTTTAGAAGAAATATGTTGTATTGGCTTTCATTCGCTGCGGGATTGAGTTTTAAAGCCATGAGGTCTTGCTGCAGCTCTATAGAGCACTGTTTAGACCCCGATTAGAATATTGTGTTCAGTTTTGGTCCCTTCATTACAGGAAGGATGTGGAAGCTTTAGAGAGGGTAAAGAGGAGATTTACCAGGATACTGCCTGGACTGGAGAGCATGTCTTATGAAGAAAGGTTGAGGGAGCTAAGGTTTTTCTCATTGGAGTGAAGAAGGGTGAGAGGAGACTTGGTAGAGGGGTTAGATAGAGTGAATAGTGAGAGACCTCTTTATCCCATGGCATGCATGGTACAAGGGGGCATAATTTTAAGGTGATTGCAGGATGGCTAAGGGGAGATTTCAGATGTAGGCTCTTTACACAGAGTGTGGTGGGTGGGTGGAGCGGACATTTAATAGACTCTTGGATAGGCACATGGATGATAGTAAAATGAAGGTTATGTAAGGTAGTTTGATCTTACAGTCGGGTATAAGATGTGCATGGCATCATGGCCGAAGGGTCTTGTGCTGTACTGGTCTGTCTTCTACGTTCTGTATGGTAAACTGTGTAATAAGCTCAGATCAATGTAAAATAATATGGCATTCAGGAGGAGCTAGTCGATTGGATACAAAATTGGCTTGATGGTAGGAGACAGAGGGCAATGGGAGGCATGTTGTCTTTCTGAGTGGAGTTATGTGACCAGCGATGTAGTGGGTCCACTGTTGTTTGTCATTGGATAAATGGTTTGGATGGGAATATTGGTTTCCTGGTAAGTAAGGTTTTTGGATGATACTGACATTGGTGGGAAAGTGGACAGTGAACAAGGTTATCTGTGATACAACAAGATGAACAGTACTGCTGGGATAGTGGGCTGAAGAATAGCAGATGGAGTTTAATTAGATAAATGTGAAGTGATCCATTTTGGTGAAACAAACCAGGGTGGGACTTGTACAGTTAATATTCGGGCATTGGGTAGTGTTATCAATCAGAGACCCAGGGATGCAGGTACACAGTTCTTTGAGTGTGGTGTCACAGGTAGACAGGCTGGTGAAGCAGGCGTTAGGGGTGGTTACCTTCATTGGGCAGAGCATTCAGAGTAAGAGTTGGGATGTCAAGATGCTGCCTGACCTGTGCTTTTCCAGCACCACTATAATCTAGACTCTGGTTTCCAGCATCTGCAGCCCTTGTTTTTACCAATTTGCATCTGTACAAGACACTGGTGAGGTCACCATAAAAGCATTGCTGATCTGTAGGAAGAACTCATCTGGTTCACTGACCTCTTTTAGGGAAGGATATCTTACATTCTAACCAGGTCTGGCCGACATGTGACTCCAGACCCACAGCAATATGGCTGACTATGAGCTACCCCCTGGGCAATTCGCAGTGGAGCAAAGAATGCTGGTCCAATCAGTGACACCCACATCGCATTAAGGAATAAATTAAAGTACATATGTCTCTCCCGACCTCTGCAAACCCCTCCATCTGCAGCAATCCGTACTGGCTTTGTAACACCGTTCAGGCCCTGACCACTCTCTGTAACACTCTCACCACCTCCAGCACCTTCACCTCTCCCTGCTCCTGACGTGTCATTAAACTCTGAACATGATTCCCCTTCCCACTGCCCTCCTCCTGCTATCTGAACCTTTGCAATCCCTTTAACACTTACTCCTCAAATGCTCTCTTACTTCAGGATTTTAAGTACGTTTTGGTGATCTTCTTAGCCTCATAATCTAATATGATCCATTTTGTCCTGTGTGAGGGACGGGTGGGAATTTCTTGCTGACGTTTGATCTGTTTCAATGGAATGTCCTTTTATTGAGTATGTTTCACTGTCCCTTCAAATGTTTTCCACTGTTCATTTACAGACCCATATTTCAGTTTGTTTCGCCTGTTTATCTTGGTCAGTTCTCCTCTCAACCTCATGTAATTGGCTATTTTTGTTTCTAGTTGTAGCTTGTCCTTTCTGTGATTCACTTTAAAACTTTAAATTCCTTTAATCTACACTTTATCACAATTTCCCGGAGGATTTCTCCCGGTGACATTACTCAGTCACTAAGTTTCATCACACAACAGTTGATCTGAGATAGTTATGTTATAGCCAGTTGCACAATGTGTTATTCAAAGAAGCATTGAAGAAAATCTCCCAACTCCTCTTCCAATGTCACTGTTATCAGTGTGATTGACAAGATTATGTGAATAGGAGAAAGTGAGGACTGCAGATGCTGGAGTACCAGAGTTGAAAATGTGGTGCTGGAAAAGCACAGCAGGCCAGACAGGAGAATCGACGATACGAGATTATACGAATATTTAAGTTTCAATGAATTATCCCCAAGCCTTTGTTAAAAATTCCAATGAGTTCCTGTTTAATGCAGTGATGAGCAATGAAATGCTGTTCGGTGGCTAAAACTGTTCTGTTGCTTGTGTCCTCGGCAAGTAGTAGCCAGAATTTACATTCAGACTGACTCTACTTCATGATCTGCGGCCAAATGCTTTCTCTGTAAGGCCTTTGTTATTCATTATTGTTCGCATTGCCCATTTTGCCTGAGTTTGCACAAGACTGTGAACCATTGAATATTTATGTTCACCATGTAGCTCTGTTTCTCTGCTATCTAAATCTCTTTTATCTCTGAGTCTTAAATCCATCTACTTTATTGCAGCGACGTTGTCCATTCAAAAAAAAATACTCTTTCCCATAATTTCCTGTCACAAATGTATTCACTGATGTACAATTTTAGTTAAACTTGGTCACACCGTGTTCCTTTTTGCTTGCCTTCAGTCACATCCCGAAGCTGTTCTTATGCATGACCTTTTCTCTCGGGATATGGAACGCTCCTTTCACCTGAACCCTGGTCCTGCATCCTCTCTGTCAGTTTAACGCCCTGTCCATAAACCTTCCGACTTGACTGGCCAGGACACTGGTCCCTGCACAGTTCCAGTGGGACCATCCGAATTGATTATTTTTAAAAGCAGGTATGGGATGTGGGTGCCTTTGGCTGACCAGCCTTTCTTGCCCAGCCCTAGCTACCCTTGAGCTGAACAACTTGCTCAGCCATTTCAGAGGGTAATTGAGAGGCAACCACTTTGCTGTGGGGATGTCGTGCAGACCACATGAGGACGGGCAGATGTATTTCCCGAAAGGACAAGTGTTTGGGGTTTTTTGTACATCAGCAATGATCTCATACTTATTTGTGGATTGTTAATTACTATTTTTAAAATTATTGATTCCAAATTCGACCATTTCTGATGGTGGGATTCCAACCTGCCTCCCCTGAACATTAGCTGAGGGTTTGGGCTACATGCTCTAGCAATAATACCACTCGGCCATCACTTCACCTGCTCACAGGTTGCTCATTCCTGACCAGTTATATCAGTGCATGATGAGGCAAAACCTGTTCTTCCAACACAGTTGTGTAATCCTGTTATGTTCCAGCATTCTGGTGAGATCACTTAGTATCTCGCTCTTGCTCTCGCATTCACTCTCTCTCTCTGTCTCTCTCTCTCTCTCTCTCCATTGCAGCTATACCAGATCCTGAGCCAACAGAATTCTCCACTCCAGAGAGACGAGGCAGCACAGGCCAGGGATGGAGACTGGGATTTTCCAGATCTCTGTGGTGATTCTCAGTGCCATTTTTAATCCTTACTGCATCCGTCTAATTTCCCATTCTGCCTATTTCTCTGTCTCCTGTAGGTACTCAGAAAGGTTCAGACTAGATTATCTTCCCAGCTGCTGGGTGTCTCGTCCATCACCACATTGAAGATGGTTGGTCAGCCAGAGAGACAAAGGGCAGGGAGATCTCGAGCCTTCAATAAATCCTGCAGTGAGGTAAGATCATTCACAGTGCACAGAGCAGAGAGCACTGAGAGGGCTCTAAACATCGGCTAACAAGACAGGACACAGGTACAGTGCTGGAGGGGGAGCACAGTTTATACACACCCCAGGCTCAATCACCACTCCTAATGTAAGCTCTGTTGTACTAAGACTCACTACTCTGCAACACTGTATCTATGGCTTTTATTGTGCATCAGTGTCTTCAATAAATTGTAACTCCTATAAGAGTTCCTATCCCTGTAAGGTCCTCCTATCCCAATAGTCCCTCCACATATTTGAAATGTACTGCATTCCAGACTACCATCCCTATCCCTGGAACTTGCTTCAGTGTCTACAACATGCCTTATCTCGGTAGTCTCCTCCTCCAATAACTGGAGACAGAGTCATGTAGCACGGAAACTGTTCCTTCAATCCAACTAGTCCATGCTAACCAGAGTCCATGAACGAGTCACGTTTCCCTGCATTTGACCGGTATCCATAAAATCCTTCTCCTCCCCATGTACCTGCCCAAATGTCTTTTACATGTTGTAATTGTACTTCTCTCTACCACTTCCCCTGGAAGCTCATTCCATAACTGCACCATCCTCTGTGTAGAAAATTTTCTCCTAAAATCTCTTTTAAGTCTTTCCTTTCCCATCTCATATTTATGCCCACCGAAACACAGAACATGACAGCGCAATACAGGCCCTTCAGCCTTCGATTTTGCGCCAACGTGTGGAAACAATCTGGAGCCCTCCGAACCAACACTATTCCAATTCTTGTCCATATGTCTATCCATATGACCGTTTAAATGCCCTTAAAGTTGGCGAGTCGACCACTGTTGCAGGCAATGCATTCCATGCCCCGACTATTCTGAGTAAAGAACCTACCTCTGGCATCTATCCCATATCTATTTATTAGTATTAATATCTACCTCAATTTAAAGCTATCTACCCTCGTGCTAGGCATCGCCATCCAAGAGAAAAGGCTGTCACCGGCCAACCCACCTCACCTGCTGATTATCTTATGTGTCTCCATTAATTGACCTCAAACACATGCTCTTGAACAAAAACAGCTTAAAGTCCCTCAGCCTTTCCTCATAAGACCTTCCCTCCATACCACGTAACTTCCTAGTAAATCTCCTCTGAATCCTTTCCAAAGCTTAAACATCTTTCCTGAACAAATGTGGCCACACCCAGAGTTTTGTACAGCTGCAGCATGATCTAATGGTTCTGAAACTCAATCCCTCTACCAGTACAAGCTCACACACTGAATGGCTTCTTAAAAAAAATCCCATAAACCTGGATGGCACCTTTGAAGGATCTATGTATATGGGCATAGAGATCTCTCTGTTCATCTGCACTACCAATAATCTTACCATTATCCCAGCGCTCTGTGTTCCAGTTACTCCCTCCAGAGTGCATCGCCTCACACCTTTCCACATAAAACTCCATTTGCGAACTTTCAGTCCAGCTGTCTATCTATACCTTTCTGTAAGCTACAACATCCATCGTCACTATCCACAACTCTACCGACCTTAGTGTCCTCTGCAAATTTACTAACCCATCCTTCAATGCCCTTATCCAGGTCATTCATATAATTGACAGCAACAGTGGACCCAAACACATCCTGGCAGTACCCACCAGTAATCGAACTCCAGGATCGATATTTCCCATCAACCACTACCCTCTGCCTTCTTTCAGTGAGCCAATTTCTGATCCAAACTGTTAAATCACCCACAATCCCATGCCTCCGTATTATCGACAATAGCCTACCACGGGGAATCTTAACAAACGCCTTCCTGAAATACATATACACCACATCAACTGCTTTACCCTCATCCATCTCTTTGTTCACCTTCTTAAAGAGCTCAATAAGTTTTGCGAGGCACAACCTACACTTCAAAAAACCGTGTTGGCTATCCCTAATTAACTTACTCATCTCCAGATGATTATAAATTATATTCCTTACAAGCCTTTCCAACAGAAATCAAAGTAAGGCTCAAACGTCTATAACTACCAGGATTTTCTCCACTCCCCTGCTTGGGGTGGCACGGTGGCACAGTGGTTAGCACTGCAGCCTCACAGCGCCAGAGACCCGGCTTCAATTCCTGCCTCAGCCAACTGTCTGTGTGGAGTTTGCACATTCTCTCCGTGTCTCTGTGGGTTTCCTCCGGGTGTTCCAGTTTCCTCCCACAATCCAAAGTGTGCAGGTTAGGTGAATTGGCCATGCTAAATTGCCCATAGTGTTAGGTGAAGGGGTAAATGTAGGGGAATGGGTCTTGGTGGGTTGCTCATCAGAGGGTCGGTGTGGACTTGTTGGGCCGAAGGGCCTGTTTCCACACTGTAAGTAATCTAATCTAAGGGGATAACATTTGCTCTCCTCCATCCTTCTGGCACTATTCCTGTAAACAATGACGACAAATCCTCAAAGCCAAAGGCTAGGCAATCTCCTTCCTGGATTCCCAAAGAATCCGAGGGTAAATCCCATTCGGCCTCGGGGACTTATCTATTTTTGGACATTGCAGAATTGCTAACGCCTCCTCCTTCTGCACTTCAATTCAATCTATTTATGGACTCCACTACCCTGGGGTAAAGACGTTGGCTAATCACCTTACCTGTATCCCTCGTGGTTTTAATCATCGTCCTGTGATTGGTATCATCGAAGGACAATGATGCAAATAGTTCTGCTTGGGTCCCTGCCACTACTTTGCCACAATGTTCTGGGATACACTTGTTGAGGACCTAGGGCTTTCTCTACCTTTATGTTTGAAGACCTCCAGCACCACCTCTTCTGTAATGGGGACTCTTCACAAACCATCACTGTTTCTTTAAGTGACTTGTCCGCAGTAATTTCTGACATAAAATGTTCATTTAGGGTCTCACCCATCTCCTGTGGTTCCACACATGGATGGCCTTATTGATATTTGCGGGGCCCTAGTGTCTCTCTAGTTGCTTTTTGTATGTGTGTCCTGTAGAATTTCCGAGCATTCTCCTTAACCTTATCAGCCAAAGCTATCTCATTCCCCGATATTGCTTTCCAGCTTATCCAGCTTTTCCGTTTCTCTCAAACCCTTTAGTATCAGTAACATCTTCGTCAATCCTTGCTCCATTTGCAGTTTCAGGAAATGCTTCCTAAAGCAGGAGGATCAGAATTCTATGCAGTACTCCAACTGGGGACCCAGCAATGTCTTGTACAGCCGTATCATGATGTACCAACTTATGTCTTCAATGCTCTGACCCATGATGGCAAGTGTGCCTAATGTCACTTTCCCCACCCTGTCCACCTGTGATGCCAGGCGGGACAGAAAGACATGTAAGTGAGGAGGAGGAGTTGCGCTTTTGATAAGGGAGAACATAACAACAGTGCACAGAGAGGATAATCCTGAAGAGTCATTTAATGAGGCTATATGGTTAGGAGTTAGAAAGAAGAAGGGGGCGGTCACTTTGTTGGGACTGTATTACAGACTCACAAATAGTCAGCGGGTATGAAAAGTGCAGCTGTGTAGAGAGATTGTAGACAGCTGTAGGAATAAGAGAGTAGTATTGATTGGAGATTTTAATTTCCCCTGGATTGACTGGGCCACTCAGAGAATAAAAGGCCCGTATGGGTTTGAATTTGTCAAATGTGTCCAAGAAAGTTTCCTTGATCAGTATGTATACCGTCCTACTCTACTCAGGTGGCCCAACATTGGACCTCCCCTGAGAAAACAAGGTCAGAAAGTGACTGAAGTGTCAGTCGGAGAGCACTTTGGGTCCAGTGACCGCAGCGGTCTTAGTTTTAACGTAACTATGGAAAACGATAGGAGAGGTCCACAGGTTAAGGAGCTATGCTGGAACACAGCCAGTTTTGGGGCCATGAAACAGGATCTAGCAGAGGTTGAGTGGGTGAGTCTGCTTGAAGGAAAGAAACGACTGGAAAATGGGAGGCTTTTAAAAGTGTGATACTGATAATCCAGGGTCAGTATGTACCTGTTAGGGTGAAGGGAAAATGGCAGGTTTAGGGATCCCTGAATGATGAGGGATATTGAGGCTCTGGTCTGGAAATGAAGATGGTATATATTGGGTTTAAGGTTTCGGTATCCACCGAAACTCTTCCAGCCCTAAAGACAAAATCAATCTGTGGAGACCCTATAATCTTCTCAGGTCTCTGCCACACTCCGATCTGTAGAGTCCAGTCCCTGTGACTGTTTCAATCCAGTTCCTAACGGAACCGCGATCTGTGTAACATGCTCTCATCACTATCACCGACCCTGTCAATTTAAGCTCTTCTAGCATTTTCACCCATCTACTCATCTGCATAAACTGTCCAGCTCTGACACCCGTATCTGTTTTAACAACAAACTCCCCTACAACATTTTCCCACTTAGGCCAAACTGGAGGAGATGACTAAATCTCCTTAGTAATGGAGATTTAGTAATGCTCCTTTATCTGTGTAACTGTCTCCAACCAAAATTGTTGTTCTTATCTCCAGGAAAATCTGTCCGATTCCATATCCTCCATTTCGAAATAACCCCAGAACTTAAGCCTTTCGATATCGCTAAACCTGTTCAGTCCCGACTACCCTCCATATGTGTGTTTTTCTTACAGACGATACATTATCTCTGTAATCCGCTCCGTACCCTAAATAGTCCTGGTCTGTGATCAGACCTTTCCTACCAACTTCCTTATCCCTGTAAACTGCTCCATACCTCCCTCCTCCCCATCTCCATGACCTCCTGCAGGCCCGATAGCTCTCCACATTTCTGTAACCTCCTGTGGGTCTATGGTCCTCCCTCCCTGTGAAACCACCTCCAGTCTACACATCCCTCCCAATCTGGGTCCTCTGCTCCAGATCAGACCATTGCTGTCTCTGCAAACACCTCCACTCCTGACAACTCTTCCCATTTGTGTAACCTCGTTCAGACCCCATACTCTCCAGCTTCCTGCATCCTCTTCCTGCCATTGCAACCAAAACCATGTTTATGTAACAAACTCCAGTGCTTAAACATCCCCGACTCAGTAACCTCTCGAAGTCTTTACGAAACACATAAACTGTGAAACCTCTCATTTCCCTACAATCCTCTCTCCCTCCAATCCTCAAATGCCTTCATCACCATAAAACCTCTCAATTACTGAAGCCTCCTTTTGGCACTGCAAACCTCCTAATGTCAAAAACCCTCTTGTCCTGATATTCCTCCCTATCTCTATAACTCCCTCCACCCTCCAGTGCCCTTCTAGGGACCTTGGCAGAGGAGGGAAGATGTGTAGAGTCTGGGCCATGTTACGGAGGTAGAATCCTGGGAATTACAGATTTAGTCTAATGTTTGATGTTTGCAGATTATTGGCGGGACTCTATATCCAGGATTTATAACTGCTTGGAAAATCAGTTAAATTTTAGACAGTCAGCATGGGTTTGTGAGAGGTCAGGTAATTTCTCACAAACCTTATTGAATTCTTTGAGGATATGACATAATACGTTGACGGCTCATTCAGAAAAGAAGGATGATTGAGATACAGGGAAATCTGTCTGTCTGGATACAGGATTGGATGGCCCAGAGAAGACAGAGTGTGGCAGCAGATGGAAAGTATTGAGCCTGGAGTTCAGTCACCAGTGGTGTTCTGTAACAGTCGGCTCTGGGACTCTGTTCTTTGTGATTTTTATAAATGACTTGGATGTGGATGTTGGAGAGTGGGTTAGTAAGTTTGCCAATCACATGAAGGTTGGTGGAGTAGTGGGTAATGTGGAGGGCTGTTGTAGGTTGCAATGGGACATTGACAGGACGCAGAATTGGTCTGGATGTGGCAGATGGAGTTCAATCTGGAAAAGTGTGAAGTGATTCATTCTGGAAGGTCGAATTTAAATGCAGAATACATGGTGAAAGGCAGAATACTTGGCAGTGTGGAGGAACAGAAAGATCATAGGGTGCATGTCCATTATTCCCTCAAGTTGCAACGCACGTTGATGGGGTTGTTAAAAAGGCATATGTTGTGTTGACTTTCCTTAGCAAGAGGATTGATTTTAAGCGCCGCGAGGTTTTCCTGCATCTTTTTAGCATCCTGGTGAGACCACGCTTGGAATATTGTGTTCAGTTCTGGTCCCATTTGTACAGCAAGTATGTGCAGGTTTTAGAGAGTGTACACAGGAGAATTACCAGGATGCTGCCTGGAATGGAGGGCATTTCTTATGAAGAAAGTTTGAGGGAACTAAGGCTTTTCTCATTAGAGTGAAGAAGGGGGTGGTGTGACTTGGTAGAGGTGAACAAGATGATGAGAATCACGCAGAGAGTGAATAGTCAGAGACTTTTCCTCCCATGGAATAAATGGCTATTGCAAGGCGTCATAATGTTAAGGTGAATGGAGGATGGATAAGAGGATAGAGAATGGTAGGTGGTTGGAATGCACTGCCAATGGTGATAGGAAAATTAGACATATTCGGGACATTTAATAGACTCTTGGGCAGATACATGGATAATACAGTAAAATGAAGGGTATGTAGGTTAGTTTGATCTTACAGTCGGATAAAAAGTTGTCATAGCATCATGTCCGAAGGGACTTGGGCTGAACTGTTCTGTGTTCTATGTTCTGTCTGGTAAACTGGGTAATAAGCTCAGATCAGTGTAAAAAGGATATGGCATTCAGGAGGAGCGCGTGAACTGGATACAAAATTTGCTTGATGGTTGTAGACAGAGAGTGATGGGTGACATGTTGTTTTTCTGACTGGAGGTATGTGAACAGCGGTGTAGTGGGTCCACTGGTGTTTGTCATTTGGATAAATGGTTTGGATGGGAACATTGGTTTCTTGGTAAGTAAGCTTCTTGGGTGACACTGACATTGGTGGGAAAGTGGTTAGTGGAGAAGGTGATCTCTGATACAACAAGATTAACAGTACTGCTGGGATAGTAGGCTGAAGATTAGCATATGGAGTTTAATTAGATAATGTGAAGAGTTCCATTTTGGTGAAACAAACCAGGGCGGGACTTGTACAGTTAATGTTCTGTCCATGGGTAGTGTTGTCAGTCAGAGACGCAGGGATGCAGGTACACAGTTCTTTAAATGTAGTGTCACAAGTAGACAGGCTGGTGAAGCAGGCGTTCGGGGTGGTTACCTTCATTGGGGAGAGCATTGAGAGTAGGAGTCCGGATGTCATGGTGTATCTCTAAAAGATATTGGTGAGGCTATCATAAAAACATTGTTATTCAGTAGGAAGAACTCATCTGGTTCACTGACCTCCTTTAGTGAAGGACATCTGCCATTCTAACCTGGTCTGGATGATATGTGACTCCATCCCACAGCAATATTGCTGACTCCAAGCTGCCCTCTGGATAATTACCAGTGGTGTCAAACAATGTTCGTCCAGGCAGTGACACCCTCATCCCATGAATGAATAAAAAAAATACATATGTCCCTCCCTACCTCTGCAAACCTCTCCAGCTGCAGCAATCTGTACTGGCTTTGTAACACCGTTCATGCCCTGACCACTCTCTGTAACACTCTCACCACCTCCAGCACCTTCACCTCTCCCTGTTCATGTCGTGTCAATAAACCCTGACAATGATTCCCCTTCCCACAGTCCTCGCCTGCTAGCAGACCCTTTGCAATCCATTTAACATTTCCTCCTGAAGCACTCTCTCACTTCAGGATTTTAAGTATTTTGTGGTGATCTTCTCAGCCTCACAATCTAGTATGATCCCATTTGTCCTGCGTGAGGGATCAATAAAATATCCTTTTGTTGAGTGTGTTATACTGTTCCATTAAATGTTTTTCACGGTCCATTTACAGACACATATTTCAGTCTGTTTTGCTCTTTACCTTGGTCAGTTCTCATCTCAAACTCATGTAATTGACTATTTTTGTTTCTAGTTGTAGCTTGTCCTTTCTGTGATTCACTTTAAAACTTTATGTTTATTTAAACTGCACTTTATCACAATTTCCCGAAGGATCTCTGCAGGTGACATTACTCATTCACTAAGTTTCATTACACGGTCGCTCTGCGATAGTTATGTCCCTAGCCAGTTGCACAATGTGTTTTTCAAAGAAACACTGAAAAAAACCTTACTCCTCTTCCAATATCAATGCTGCCCGTGTGATTGTCCCAGATTATACGAACATTTAGGTTTTCCAAAATTATCATAATGCCTTTATTAAAAACCCAATGAGTTTCTGTGTAATGCAGCAACGAACAATGGAATACAGTTCGTTGGCTAAAACTGTTCTGCTGCTTGTGTCCTTGGCAAGTAGTAGCCAGAATGTACATTCAGGCTGACTCTACTTCATGGTCGCGGGCAAATGCTTTCTCTGTAATGCCTTTGTTGACAATAATTGTTTGTTTTAACCAATTTGCCTGTGTTGGCACAACAATATGACCTACTGAATATTTTTGTTCACCCTCTATCCATGTCTCCCTGGTGTCTAAATCTTTTTTATCTCTGTGTCACAAATCCATCTACCTTACTGCAGCAACGTTGTTCATTTAAAAAAAAAACATAATTTACTCTTTCCCGCAATTTCTCTACCTTGTGTTCTAAGACCTCCAGCATTACCTCTTCTGTAAAGAGAACTACAAGCCATCATTGTTTCTTTACTGACTTGTCCGCAGTAATTTGTGACATAAAATTTTATTTAGGGTTTCACCCATCTTCGGTGATTCCACTCATGGATGGTCTTATTGATCTTTGCAGGGCCCTAGTGTCTGTTTTGTACGTGGGTTCTGTAGAATTTCCTTGCATTCTCCTTAACCTCAAATGGCAAATCTATCTCATCCCCCTATGTTGCTTTCCAGCTTATCCAGCCTCTCTGTTTCTGTCAAACGCTCCATTATCAGTAACATTTTTGTCAATCTTTGCTCCATTTACAGTTTCAGGAAATGCTTCCTTAATCAGGATGATCAGAATTATATGCAGTACTCCAGCTGGGCACCCAGCAATGCTTTATACAGCCATATCATGATGTACCCACTCATGTAGTCAATGCTCTGACCCATGAGACTAAGTCTGCTAAAAACCTTTTCCCCTCCCTGTCCACTTGTGATGCCACATCCACGGAACAATGTAACTGTATTCCTTGGTCTCTCTCTCTCTGTTCGCCAACACTGCCCAGGCCCGACCATTAATTGTGTTCGTCCTCCCTAGTTTGTTTTAACAAAATCCATCACCTGAATTC
>NC_057714.1:30978906-30980392 GCF_004010195.1 Chiloscyllium plagiosum
AATGGGTTTGGTTGAGAAACTCTTCAGAGGGTGAGTGTGACTTGTTGGGCAGAATGGCCTGTTAGCACACTGTAGGGATTCTAATTTTCCCAGCTGCCTCGGTTCTGAGGAAGGGTCACTGGACCAAGAATGACCCTGGGTGTGTGCAGAAGGAGGAAACGGGAAAGGGGAGTTGGATCCAGTTTAGATTGGGAGGTACAAAGTTAAGAATCACACAACACCAGGTTATAGTCCAACAGGTTTAATTGGAAGCACACTAGCTTTCAGAGCAACGCTCCTTCAGGTGAGCGTGGAGGGCTCAATTGTAACACAGAATTTATAGCAAAAATTTACAGTGTGATGTAACTGAAATTATACATTGAAAAATTAATTGTCTGTTAACCGGCATCTCCAAATCATATACTGGGAGGGTTTAATTACACCCTGTACAGGTAGTTAGGCCTGAATTAGAAACTCTTGGTCCGACGTTTACAGCAAATGGGAAAATGGCTGTGGCCCTCAGACGGTGATAGGTCCTGGGTTATCGCTGCCATCTTTATTTGGGGCAAGGTACAGCGAGGCACATGGACATATCCTCTTCCTGGGTGGGGAAGGGGTGATTTGAAGAGGAGCATTTACACACCAAACACATACCAAGAGAAGTGTTTGCCTTCACTATTCATCTTGCATTGACTGTGAGCTTTGTTTTTTGAATTCATTTTATAGGATATTAATTGAGAATAATTGAGACCGGGATCTCAAAACAATTTTCTGTCGTCAGCAGGGTCATGAGGATCTGAATACCATTGACATTTAACTGTGGAAGGAGAAATGTGTGTCTGTACTGTCTGTGGGAAAGTATCTATTTTTTTTTCAAGCAAAAAGCAGAAAGATGTTCAAATTAGTGGTTGGATCACCCTTGGGGGTTTGTGCTCTATTCTGGGCCCTGCAGCAGAGGAAGGAGATATTGCCCTGAGAAGGAGCACAGATTTATCCAAATTACACCTCGTCTCTTTGTAGGAACTGTCAGATTTGGTCCTAGTTACCCACTTCATGATGTTAACCTGTAAACTCCTTATTTTCAATTCACTGGAAACTTCTCATTAAAATTCCTTATGGACTCAAATTCCAGCACCATTTCAGGTGGAATGTTCCAGATTCTGACAACTGCCTGTTCATTCAGAAACTGCTGAAGTCTATGTTGACTCTGGTGTTACAAAGGGCTGAATTGAAAGATGAGATGCAGATCCTGAGCTCCCATTGAGATGCATTGGAACAGTACAGGAGGCTGAGGGCACTGTCGGTATGAACAGACAATAAAAATGACAGGGCTGCAGTGTGAGGGCTGCTTGGCTCAATGAGAGTGTTTCGGAGTTGGGTGTAAACAGACGGAGGTGAGACAGGGAGAAGGTGAACCTCAGCTTCAGTTTTAGTTCAGGCCATTCAGAAATTCACACGGTCCCAATGGGAACAGCCAGTTTGTAAGTGAAACCTGCTGAGTTTTTTT
>NC_057714.1:30982484-30991062 GCF_004010195.1 Chiloscyllium plagiosum
CACAGCACATTGATTCAGCCACTTCTGGAATTCTGCTTTCAGTCTTGGTCTCCCTGCTATCGGAATGATATTGTGAAACTTGAAAGGGTTCGGAAAAGATCCGCAAAGATGTTGCCAGGGTTGAGGGTTTAAGCTACATAGGTAGAGGCTGAATAGGCTTGGGCTGTTTTCCCTGAAGCATCAGATACAATTGTGAGGGGCATGGATAGGGTGAACTCCCAGGGTCTTATTCCCAGGATATGTGAGTCCAAAGCTTGGGGGCACGCGTAAGGGAAAAGATTTAAAAGGGATCTAAGGGGCAATGTTTCCAGCTGAACATGAGACGTGTATGGAATGAGCTGCCAGAGGAAGTGTGGAGGCAGGAAAGTTCCATTTGAAAGGCTGTCCCCATATCCAGAACCCCTCTCCCATCTGCTCTGTCTCCATCCCCATCATAGACAGTAAGTGGGAGGAGCTCATGGAGTTTCCATGTGAGAGAGATTGAGAAAATCTTCCCTTCTTTCCACTAGCCCACCAGGAAATTGTGGTAGTGTCCTTACCTCTGAACCAGGAGGATCGAGCTCAGAGTTGAGTAACAGCATCTTTGAAAAGGCTGATTGGAAAACATGCCCAAGCCGCCAGGCCATACTGTCTCCCAGCTGTCCCTGCCTGAGCCTCTAAACAGAGCCTTCCTGTAGTTTCTCTCCTGTCAGACTCTCCCATTGCTCACTTTGTTCATGATCCCCTCCTACTGCTGCACTGCTCCTGTCCCTCACTGACCTGTCCATCCCCCAGGGTCCTCCACATTCATTTATTGTTTACATTCTCCAGCCCTGCCCGGTCCACCCTATTGGGCAGCTGCTGCTGTCAATCACCCAGCTATGTGTGTGATCTGGAGCATGTGCTGTAGGAGGGGAGACCAGTGCATGGGCGCAGTGCTGTCCAATTGTTGGTGTATGTGCAGGGTGGGTCAGTGCCAGGGAGGCTGTGCGTGTCATTGGCAGTTTCCTCCCTCTGTGAACAGGACCCAGGGAAATGGCCCCTGCCATGATATCGTGACAAGTGGTCGGCTATCAGTGGGGGGTGCATTTCGCAGAAAGCTATCAGAACTCGTGTGAAGATTCAGGAATGTTATGGAAAGGAACACAGATGGGCCTGCAATTAAAGTTCTAATTTGGTTCATCTTAGTTCAATCAAATATGGTTTGGCCAGTGTGCAGGTTGGTTCCCATCACAGGGTCCATGTGGGGGAAATAAATAAAATGTTCCAGATTGGGGAAAAAAAAATCAGATTGGTTCTGACCAGGAAGGAAACCTGGGAAGTGGGAGAAGGATTCACCAACATCCAGGAGGCTCAGAGTCAGACTCATTGATTTGAATAGATGAGATTTCCTACAGTGTGGAAACAGGCCCTTCTGCCCAACCAGTCCATACCGACCGTCGGAAGTCTAACCCACCCAGACCCATTTCCCTCTGACTAATGCACCTGATGCTATGGGCAATTTAGCATGGCCAATTCACCTGACCTGCCCATATTTGGATTGTGGGAGGAGACCTTTTTTGGTTCTTAGTCTGCAGGCAGGAGCGAGAAAGCTGATTTCAAAGAGAAGAGAGAGTCTGTGAGAACTGGGTGTGGAGGAAAAAGGGTGAGGACATTGGTTTGGATTTCAGTTCACAGAAGAGAGCAATTGTGAGACTGAGATTTAAAGCTTTGGGGGAACAAAGAAACTACAATTTAATACTATCACTGTCTTATGAATTTCCATCCTGTGTTAACGGTGGTGACCTGTTTTCTCTGTTGTAGGGTTCTGAAAGGGCGGATTTGTGAATGAGAAATTCAAATTGAACTTCCTGTTCGGTTTTGATGGTTACTTGATACGTGCCGGTCTGCATATCATTGGCCTTTTCATGTGGAAGGAAAGGTGTGTATTCTGTCCGTGGGCGAATATTTCAAATGTCAGTGTGTCTGGAAAAAGTACTGAGAAACAGTCAAGTCCATGTTAGCGCGGTGACTGTGGTGAGAGAGTTCATTTGTTGTTAAAAGTCAGAAAAAACATGGCACATTTCCCAGGAACAATTAAGCTACAGATTTGTTTTGTATGAGGACAAGATTTTAATTAATCATGCAACCAGAAAGAGACAAGGATACCTGCACCATGGAAGAAACGATGAAAACGGGATTGTTGTAAAGGAGTTAATTGTCGATCATGGCTTGTCATCCATTGGCGTTGTCACGTCAGTTCCAATGCCGTGGGGAAACACTGGAAATGTGATGAATGTAATGTAGGTTTCAGTTATTAAACTGTAAAAAGGTGCAGATGACATTTACAAGGATGATGCCAGGGCTCGGGGTCTGAGTTATAGGGAGAGGTTGGACAAGCGAGGATTTTTTTTTTGTTTCGAGCAGTGGAAACAGAGAGGGGGGAATGTTTTCTGGAAGTGTATAAAACCATGAGAGGCCTGGGTAAGGGGAATGCACTCCGTCTTTTTCCCAGGGAATCAAGGAGTGGAGGGCATCAGTTTACGTTTAGAGGAGAAATTATAAAAGGGAACGTGAGGGGCAAATGTTTTACACAGAGGATAGTATGTATATGGACTGAGCTGCCAGTGGAAGCGGTTGAGGCATTTGGACAAATACATGGATAGCAAAGGGTCAGAAGCAAATGGGCCAAATGCAGGGAAATGGGGTTCGCGTGGATGGACATTCTAATCAGCATGGGCCAGTTTGGGCCATAGAGCCTGTCTCTGCTGTAGGACTCTGACTCCAAGTATATTTACTATTTCTCCCGCTATCTCTGGTAGTACCCTGGGATGTATTCCATCAGGGCAAAGAGACTTGTCCACCTTTTGATCCATTAGCTTGCCCAGCTCTAACTCTCTCGTGATAATAGTTATTTCTCGGTCCTCACCTTCCTCAGTCTCCCTGTCAATTAGTGGCATGTTCTTCGTATCCTCCACTGTGAAGGCTGACTGCTGTGTGCTCATATTCCTGAACCCTGCTGGATAGCAATAACTGGGCACAGAACTCTGAGAGGTTTCCTTTGAGTCTTTATTGATGAGACACGGCAGTTACCTGGATAGTGTACATGCAGAACACCTCCAGGCAGCATCAGGTAACTCCCCGCCTGTCCGATGTGCCGCTCCCATTCTCATACCTTTGTGGTTTGTAGGTTTGAATGGACGCTGTCTCTCAGTTAGAAAGTAGAGTTCAGCTCAGCACTTTGTGGTTAAACCACATACCCCTCCCCCAGCCCCTGTGGCTCAGTCAGGTACCTGACAGGCACTTCAGTTTCAGTGGGGCTGTCTGTTTGGATTCTGATGTGGAAGAACTGGTGTTGGAGCGGGGTGGGCAAAGTTAAAAACCTTACATCACCAAGTTATAGTCCAACAGGTTTATTTGGAAGTACAAGCTTTTGGAGTGTGCTGTGATTTTTAACTTGATCAGGATTATCTCTATGGTAACGGTTAAGTGCTTCAACAATTACAGAGGCCATATGTTCCCCACACAATAGGTTCCCCTCTAGCAGTGAAAACTGCTATTCTGGCCTGGGGATAGCTACTCATCACTTTTCTCCCCCAATCCCATCTAGCTTTCTGTTGATCTTTAAGTTTTTCTAATCTCCTAGTTTCGCCTTGGTCTTTGCCAATTTGTATGCTTTCTATTTCAATTTGATAGACTCCCTTATTTTCTTAGCCACCCATGGCAGATTACTCCTTTTCCCACAGTCCTTCCTTTTCACTGATATATTATTTTGCTGAGCAGTTTGAAAAATTCTTTGATGTTCCTCCACTGTCTGTCAACTGTCCCACCTTGAAGTCTTTGCTTCCAGTCTACATTAGCCAACTCCTGCCTCATCCTATTGTAGTTTACTTTGTTTAAGCACAGGATCTTGGGATTGGATTTAATCTTCCCACTTTCTAACTGTATTCTAAATTCAACCAGACTTATCATAAGTATTTTATCAGATTACGAGTTGAGACAATATCACGTGGGTGGTTTGGCTTTCATTGTTAGAGACCTTGGCTTTGTAATATAGTAAAGGATAGATATTCTCAGCAGTGTATTCCGGACGGTGTGAATGTACTACACAGTCTAAAATCATAAATCACTGTCTCGCCTCAGTTTAGATGATTTGGAGATGCCGGTGTTGGACTGGGGTGTATAAAGTTAAAAATCTCACATCACCAGGTTATAGTCCCTCAGTTTTAATTGGAAGCACACTAGATTTCAGAGCGTTGCTCCTTCATCATGATCCAATTAAACCCGTTGGACTATAACCTGTTGCTGTGTGATTTTTAATTCACCTCAGTTTAAAATTGAAAAATCATTATCTTCCACATGCTCCCTTGCTATCTAAGTTTGAAATGCTAATCCACCTGATTATCCTGCTTTTTCCGAAAATCTCCTTTGGTGAAGGTGGTGAGTTTTGGATTCAGCTTTCCAGTTATTACCGTAAGAAGATCAGCATTGGGCACAGGAGAGGCAATGCAGCCCTAAGAACCAGCTCCACCATTTAATATGGTGATGATTGAGCTCACCTCGGTCTCAGCTGGATTTTCCTGCCTGCTCTCTCTCACCCTTCATCTCATTGCAAATTCAACATCTCTATCTCTTCAGTAAATTTACTCATTGTCCTGGCATCCACCGCATTTTGAATAGGGAATTCCACAGATTCACAGCACATTGAGATAAGTACATTATTCTTCATGAGAATTGAATAGAGTCCCAACAGTGCAGAAACAGGGTAATCACCCATGGAGTCCACACCAACCCTATAATGAGCATCCCATTCAGACTCACCCATTCCCTGAATTTCCCATGGTTAATGGCTGAACCTGCACACGCATGGATACTGTGGGCAATTTACCATAGCCAATCAATTTAACCTGTACATCTTTGGACTGTGGGAAGAAACTGGAGCACCCAGAGGAAACCCGCACAAACACGGGGAGAATGTGTAAACTCCACACAGTCGCCGAAGCCTGAATCAAATCCAGGCCCCTGACTCTTTCAGCAATACTAACCATTGAGCCACCTCTGCTTAAAGTCTGCTCCTCCTGTTAACAACCCCACGCCCCAGTTGGCTGATTCTATATTCCTTACATCAGAAAATCAGGTTGTGGAAGCAGATGTCTCAGTAAAACCCAGTGACAGTCCATATGTTCTGTGTCTGAATGGGGATGCTACACACAACACCCTCCAGTCCACACTTCTCATTCACTTTCCAGAGACAGGGCTCCAGTGGCTTCATGGGGGCTACAACTCCCACAATCCCTGAGGCAGGAACCACACGTGTGTGGGGAAACCCGACACTGTACATGTACAGAATGTGGGCGGATTTTGGAGCATGTACTTTGGATAAGTATACTTTGCGGAAAGTTTTTCACACTGATTGGCTGGAGGAGGAATGCATCTGCTTATAGTATTGATCTGTTTGGGGAGTCAAAGTGTCTCTACACCCATGTAGGACCACTCTCCATCCCCAATTCATTGTAATGGTGGGAATCAACTAATTGGGAATGAAGGAGGATCTGAACCATTCTCCCAGACTGAAGGTTCCTCTTCTGTCCAGGATCTGCCACCTCCCTGTCTGTTTCCTTTTGTTTCATTCTGCTGTTACATTACTGACTTGCAGCAACTGAAGTGAAAGGAAGTGAACCCAGAAAGGGTGCAGAGTCTAACCAGGGACGGGAAGTGGTGGCATGGATCTGTTTATCAGTAACTCCATGAGAATGTGGAGGGTGTACACTAGGGGGTAGCAGAGTCAGAATGGTGGGAGAGAGTACGTGGGCTGGAGGGTTACAGCTATGAGGGAAGAAAGGGGAAAGAAATATTCCAGAGAAACTAGAATTGTCTGCTCTGAATTTCTAACCTGTACATATTCCTTTATACAGGGTGTTAGATGGTGAAGATTTGCAGACTGAAATCTCAAAATCATGTCCAGATCATGATTAAGTAAACCAGCATATGAAGACCCAAAGACAGAGAATCACTCGGCCAAAATCCTGCAACACTCTCCCACCCAGCATTGTCAGTCTACCTGCACCAAATGGACTGTGAATCGTTCAAGACACCAGCTCACTGCCATCTTCTCAAGGATAACTAGAGATGGGGAACAAATGCTGGCTGAACCAGTGATGCCCATATACTGGAAATGGGTTCTATCTCTAGTTGCTGAACCCCGGTTGATGTTACTGCAGGATGATGAGGGACGTTGAGTGCATCCTCCAGTAGGCAGCACCATCACATTACTCCTGCCTACACCCACACAGTAACACCGCAATGTTACTGGAACAAAAGGCAGTGAAGCTCATTGAGGATTTAGATATAGTTCTTCGAGGTAAAGTCATGAAAGGGGGTTGGAACACAGCAGGAACAGGAGACTGAGCTGGATGATCAGCTGGTTCCCATTGAATGGTGGAGCAGGATTGAAAACTTGAATGGTCTCCTCCTGCTGCTATCTCCCAGGTATGTATATAGTCATGGAGTCCGGGTTGGAAGGAGTAGGCAGGGGTTCTCCAGGAGATTGCACTTCCACAACAGTTTTCAGTGAGGGATGGTTTAATGGATTTTATTTAACATTTATCTTTAACACAAGGTTTGTAAATTTTGGTTTTAAAATGTTGTGAAAGATTTTTTGCACAGCAAATAAAATTAAAGAAAATGACCTAAACTGTCTGAATGTAACAGTTTTAAAGCTTTCAACCTCTGTAAAACAAAATCCTGTCTATTCCCGGACACCATCACTTTCTAGCTACTCGTACTCCAGGGAAATATTCCCTCCCTGTCTGAACCTTTGGTTTGATTTAACTGCTTTTCAGTTCTCGTTCTGTGAGCCGTGAAGCGTTCTTTTTTTCCTCATTTCTCCTAACCAGAAATGTTATCACAGTAACTTTTCCACCATCAAAATCATCATTACGCCATTTTGCTTTTGATTAACATGTAATCACCAGCAGTGCAAAAGTGAGGACCGCAGATGCTGGAAACCAGAGCCTAGATTAGAGTGGTGCTGGAAAAGGGCTTTTGCCAAAACGTTGATTTTCCGGCTTCTCAGTTCCTGCCTGACCTGCTGTGCTTTTCCAGCACTACTCTAATCTAGACATATAATCACCAGCAGTAAACCATTTGTGTAACCAATTGAATATTTCCAAACAAAGCCCATTACGGGCCAAACAAACAATTACAAGTGACAGAGTGAATAGAGTTGTGGGGAGGGGGCAGAAGTGGAGATAAAGCACTGTATCCCCTGCGGTGCCCACCTCTATCTGAAGGCATCGAGAGCATTGATACACACCACATGCTCCTTCTCCAAGGACACCCTGCCGTGTAGCCTTTATCCTCAATCATAGAATAGAATCCCGACAGTGTGGAAGGAGAGCATTGGCCCATCAAACCCCACCGAACATCTGAAGAACATCACGCCCAGAGCACTCCATCCCTGTAACACTGCATTTCCCAAGGCAGATCCACCTATTCTGCACAATCCTGTATACTGTGGACACGTTAGCATGACTGATCCACCTAACCTGCACATCTTTGGACTGTGGGAGGAAACCAGAGCACCTGGAGAGGACCCACACTATCATGGGGAGAATGTGGGAACTCCACACAGGCCGTTGGCCAAGGCTGGACTCCAACCTTGTACCTGGTGCTGTGAAGCAGCAGTGCCACAATCACAATTTAAATCAAAACAGATGATCCCTACTCATTGTCACATTGCTGTTTGTGGAGACTTACTGCCCAGAGAGACATCCTGAGGTTCAGAAAGTGGCAATGTAAGTTCAGTCAACTCCAGCCCAGTTAATGTGGTTAACAACAACAACATCAATACTCCAACAGTGTCATCATAAACAAGGTCCACTCCTGACTCTGATGGACAGTAACATCAGAATCAGAGTCCTGCAGTCCACACGGAGCAGGGGGATGACCACTTCCCTGTGAGCACTCACTGGTCTCTCAATCGTGTTGAAGGCGCAGCAAATCCCTTGTCACACAGAGGGGTGAACAGCTCCTACCCAGAGTGAACCCGCTGGAGGCTCGGAGGCAGGATGAATCACTGAATCCACTCTCACAGACTGAGCATCTGAATGAGGTCTCCCCTGGGGCTCACTGGGGACTCCGCAGGTGCTGCATTTGCATGAATCTCCACCCACACTGGGAACAATTGAATGACCTTTCCCCAGAGTGAGCTCGCTGGTGTTTAAGCAGGTCAGAGGACTGAGTGAATGCTTTCCTACACACTGAGCAGGTAAATGGTCTCTCCCCGGTGGAAATGCACTGATATCTCCGCAGGTGAGAGATTTGAATGAATCCTTTCTCACACATGGAGCAGGTGAAGGGTCTAAATCCACTGTGCCATCTCTGATGCCTCAGCAGATTGTAAGATCGAGTAAATCCCTTCCCGTACGTGGGGCAAGTGAGCGGCCTCTCCGCAGTGTGAGTGTCCCGCTGGGAGGGGTAAGTGAATTCCTAATTCTGATTGAGTACGTCCTCCTGTTTTCTCAGTTGTTATTGGCAATCTCATTCCCCCCGCACCATAACCTGTTCCAGAGAGTGTTACAGAAACAGCAGAATGGTCAGCTGCAGCTGGTCACCTGAC
>NC_057714.1:30991637-30992985 GCF_004010195.1 Chiloscyllium plagiosum
CCAGACCTGCTGAATTTTTCAGCAATTTCTGATTTTGTTTCTGATGTCCCAGCATTTGCAGATGTTTAGTTTTCCAATACTTGTCTGTTGCAGAGGAGTTTGTTGATGAAACTAGAGGGTTTTGAAAGTTGTACGTTAGGTCACGCATCAGCTATGATCATCATGAATGGCAGAGCAGAGTTGAGGGGCTGAATGGCCTCCTCCTGTTCCAATGCAAGTTATCCATCGCAAACTTGTGGTAACAATTACCCTCAGTGATCACTTAATCTCCATGTCAAACACACTGTTACAGACTGAACAAACCTCCTGTTTTTGAACTAAACCTGCTCATGTTCAGTGGCTCCCTCTCCTGCCACCTGGGTTTAACTCTCACCATGGAATGCTGTCTCGTATTACCTCGGGAATTCCCACACGGACTAATCCTGGAGTCTGTATCCCCTGGGATCCACAATCCCCGTTTATTTCCTTCTTCCTCTTTCATTGTGGCTATTGAACTCGAGGTTTCAATCCAATCCCCTGTCATGCTCTTCAACATGTCCATGTGGGTGGTGGGAGCTGGGAGTTAATGAAGGGAAGTGGGGATTAGGCGGAAGAATGAGGAGAGCTGACAGCAAAGGCAGTTCTCATTGTAACGGCAGAGTTTCTCCATGACCCGGTGAGTGGTGAGGCACCTGAGTTTGTGGTGGGAGACATTCAATGAGGGATTTGGTAAGACACTCAGACATTGACCTGTCCATCTGATTGTTAACTCAGACAGATAGAAAGAAAGATGCACATTTAGATTACACCTTTGATGATCTGGGGCAATGAAACATGCTCCCAACCCAATGATTTCAACCACAAATCTCTGAAAACACAGACACAAAGCGTTCTACTTGTACCAGGCTGTCTCTGAGCCTCCTCTTGAGAAAAGCGTTTTCAGCTGTTCAGCCTTTCCTGGTGAGTATAGCCGCTGTGTTCCTGTACGATTTGTGACGGAACCTTTATTTTCCTGTTCCTTGTGAGTGATGAAAGTAGCAGAAACAGTTCCTGACCTGTCAGGGGTTTCGGTTGGTGTATTTATATTTACAAATCCATTCCCACCTTCACATACAGTGTGAAATTGATGTAAAACTGAAGGGAAGGAGTGAGTGAGCACCCACAGAATCATATGTATCTGAGTTGAATGAACCTGGCATGAGGAAAATGTGACAACAATCACAACTACTTAGAATCACAGAATCCAGTGGTTGCAGAAGGAGTCTATTCGGCGCATCGAGTCTGCAATGACCTGCTCACCCACCCTACCCCCATAACCCCACATTAACCATGCCTAGCCCAACCCACCTAAATTGCACACTGCGGCCAT
>NC_057714.1:30993764-31001043 GCF_004010195.1 Chiloscyllium plagiosum
TCAGTTTACCGATCTTAATAAATATCCAATCAATTTCAGAGCAACATGCTTACAAAGCATTGAACCAATTTATCTGTTTAAGTTTTAGCATTAGCTATTAAGTCATTACCATTACAATAATTGCATAATAATTGGTCTGGGTAACAAGTATACTGAGGTTCACAATTTAATTTATTGACTGTTTGAAAAATGGTACAGTATATCCTTTTTTCAGGATTCTAACAGTAATTATTAAAGAATTTGCATGACAATAAATATTATATGGTTTAGTTTATCTTGCTAACAACTACAGTGAAGTTTTTATTTGAATTTAATCCAATCTTTCCTAGTACCTATATAGTAATATAAAAATCCATTTTATTTCCAATCAACACATCGACTAAATAACCAATTGTTTCTGCTGCAACGCGCACCGTTAAAAATATGACTTTTGCTCATTTAAATGATCTGTATACTCCTTATAAATTTAGAAAAACCTAATTACTTTTCCCTGCAACAATTCCTGGTCATTTTTGCAGATAGAACAGTCAAATAGCAAGATGAAATTCATCATTATTCGTAAGTATGCTAATACAAAGTTTGTGTGAAGATTTGTAGCTCGGGTGCTCGTCGATGTGGTTCTGTTCGCCGAGTTGGAAGTTTTTGTTGCAAACGTTTCGTCCCCTGTCTAGGTGACATCCTTGTTCCTTCCTTTTTCAATGCGTGTTCATTTTGAATTTGTGGAAGTTGTACATTGTTGAAAGGAAGGGAAATTGTCTTCAGCTGAATATTCACATTGAATGACTGATGCATTTTTTAATCAAAGTACAATGATCACGCAGTATTGTGAATTTGTCTTTCAAAGAATTGTCGTGAGATTCCTGTTTATTTAAGAGTATCATTCCTTTATTCGATTGTTATTGTAAAATATTGCTTAATTTCCAGTCCATTACGCACAGAAACTACCTAATTAATACCCATTCAAATTACAACAATAAACAGCTGATTATTGTTCATTTGAAAAACTACATAAAACACAATATTGCAGTCCTGCCGTCCTGAGTGGGAACATTATGAAAGGAGCTAGTGGAGCTGTGTCTCTATTACTAGACCCGAGGGAAGGTTTCAAATCACACCTTCAACAGAAATATATCAAGAGCTATCTGAATGTTGATTAGAGAGTACCTAAGCACAGACTGAATTGCTTTTCAATCCAACGTTAGATCTGCTTTTATCTATTGTATCAATAATCACAAAATCGGATACTTATTTGTGTCAGGTTACCAAGAAATATGTGTTGGAAAATTCGCTTTTGCCAATTTGCTTTTACAAAAGACTTACATCTGTCCCTGTTTTCTCTAACTGAAAGAAATATGAAGAGGATTTTCACTTTTACGAAAAAAGGGGAGATGTTTCCCATATAAATTAACGCTTCTTCAATTTACGCCTTTTCAGATTATGTAAGGTTTCATAATAACGCTTTACTTTCGGATAGTGGGTTTACCTGTATCTAATTCTGTCGCTTATAAGTTCCTGGAGAATATTTGAAAATGTTGCAGAATTCAAGATTACGATGTCTATGTAATTAGATTGATTTTTTTTTAGTTGCAAAGGGGCAAGTACAAACAATTGAAACACATTAAACATTATTATCTTGTGCTATAAATTGGAAATAAAGTTGATAGCTTCTTCAGTAAACTAACAAATGCTACCACCTATTACTTGTCAGTCAGCTGATTGCCTACTTTGTAACAAAATGTTGTGATTCATCTAAATATTACTCTGTCCTTTGATCAAAGTGAATATGTAATTGTTGTTATGTTTATGAATTGTCAGAAACTTGTTTTTATTTTTCCATTCACCTGTTCATTTTGACCGTTAGATTGAAATGCTTTGAAAATATTGGAGTTTGTTCATTTAAAAATAAGGTTTGCACATCTCTCACATATCTCACTTCTTGTATTATAATTCAAGAATGTTTTCTGGTGGAATTCTAGTAAGTACCAAACATTTGTTGGCTTCAAATAACGTCTTTCACACCCAGTTATCAATCTGTTGTTAATGTTTCAGCTGTTTACATTGACATTGATTAGGTACTCATAGAGAGATCAACTGACAATTATAAACTACTTGCAGCATTATTGAATTGAAAGAAACATGCAGACGGTCAAACATTTTTTGGAAGGAATTGCTTTTTCATTCAAATGTGTAGGCTGTTCAAAAATTCTATATTGCCTTCCACTGGCTTTCTTGTTGAGAAATCAAATTTATAATACATGCGAATTTAAATGCGTTCTGTATTTTGAAATTTGTATCAGATTTAAGAAGAAAAAGAGGAGCAATTAACATGAAAACTTCAATGAATAGAAAGCACAGTAAATTCAATTTACAGAGGCAACATTTAGTATTAACTCTGAATATTCAGTCAAATATTTCTAATGTCAAAAGAGCGTGGTGTCGGAAAAGCACTGCAGTTCGGGCAGCATTCGAGGAGAGCAGAATCGACGTTTTGGGCATGAGCCCTTCGTCAGGAATCTATTCTGATGATGGCCTAATGCCCAACAGGTTGATACTCCTGCTCTTTGAATGTGCCTGCCCTTTTCCAATGCTACAGCTTTCCTCACTGTCTCCAAATATATTTAATGAGCACGAACTGAAAATGTTCGCATCAGCAGTTGAACAAGACCAAATTAACACATTCTTTGCAATATTTATAGTAAAAACCTGTTTGAGAACATGCAACAAATCAGATTGAACAACATCTCTTGGTGTTGGAACCCTTGGCCATTCATAATAAAGAATAACCATGCTTTGAACAACCAGTATGTTGTATAACTACTGAACTGAAATTCCAGAGGACAACGATTGCATTTATTGGAGGGAATGACAACCAGATCCTTACTGTGATAGTGGGGATTGATCTCAGGAACAAGAAGATATTTACTGTGATTATTCCACTGAACAGTAATGAGATGGTCATGAAGATCTTTGTGTGGATTTATGTGCAGTGTTTTGTTTGAACATTGATTTCAGTAACATTGAGATATTTTACAAGATTGACAATTGACAGTTAAAGGTAAGTTTTAAATGCAACATTTAAAAAAGTTGTCAGTTTTGTTTAGCGAAACACAATTCTACGTTTATGGAATCCCTACTGTGTGGAAGCAGGCCATTTGGCCCAAGAAGTCTACACTGACGTTCCGAAGAATAACCCACTCAGCACCATTCTGCTCTCAATTTACTGGACATTTACCCCTGACTAATGCACATAACCTACACATCCCTGAACAGAACATGCATCTTAGCATGGCCAATTTACCTAACCTGCATATCTTTGGATTGTGGGAGAAGACCAGAACATGCAAACTCCACACAAACATGTGGCCGAGGATGGAATCAAACCCAAGTGCATAACACTGTAAGACACGAGTGCTAACCACTGATCCTCTATTCTCAATGCCCAGCCCCCATGCAAGAAGTGAAATAAGTGCGAGACGTGCAAAATCAAATTTCAAATGAACACTCCCTGATGTTGCCAAAGCGTATCAATCTTTCATTCAATATGAATAGCTGAATGGAAAACAAAAAATAGAAATCCCTGACAAATCATGAACGAACAATAATTTGAAATTAATATGATCAAAGGGCACAACAATATTCAGGTGAATTGCATTGTTTAATTACAAATTTGGGAATTAGCTAACTACTGAATAACGGGAAGTGACATTTGTTGACTTCACTGATGAAGAAATTGACTTGCTTTTCATCTTTGTAACACTGCAGAATTGCAACTTATATGCTTGAAATGTTTGAATTAAGCCCTTTTCAATTAAAAAGTTCAGTAAAATCACATTGACTTCAAGACTGCAACAATATCAAATACTTTCCTGGAATTTAGAACCAGAAGAATTAGTTAATTTGATTGCTTGGGAACTCGAAAAGAATAAACAGAAGATTCTGTGAATTAGTCATTCAATGTGATTATTCAGCTGAAGACAACATCCCTTCTTTGCAAAAATGCTCAAATCGAAAAATTCAAAATGCATTGTCAATGTTTAATGAAACTATACAGAGATGTTAATACTTTTTCATTTGACTTAACAAACCGCAGGAATTTTACATGATTTTGTGTCATGAAAAATACTTAAATCTTATGATGATTAGAAATACATTAAATGTTCGCATCAAAGTGAAATATATTCAAATAAATTCAATTATGTTTCCGCGGGTAAAATAAGAATTAATATTAACAACGATTGAGAGATTGCACACTATATCAATTATTCATGTAAAGAGCCGTAATTCCACATTCACAGCACGTACTGGATTGAATAATTATTAGGTATGAGCAACAACTGAATTATAAAATTCGATCAATGAATTTAGAAATAATGAGAAATCTCGTTTTGCTAAGTGACTGACGAATATGTGCAAACAAACAGGAATTATTGCAATGAAAAGTAATTGCACATCTGTGAATTTAAAGTCTGTGATTACGGAGATCATTCAAATAAGCAAACATTAGACGTTCATAATTAATGTTAGATGGGAAGTCCTTGGATCCATTGTGGGAAACCTGACCTGAAAATAAAATTTCATATTGCAGTGTTGGTACTCAGAAACAATTGGTTACCTTAAAATGTGAATCTCACTTTACTTGTTCAAAACACTTTCTTAAATAATTGCGCAATTATTATCATGACAATGACTTGATAATGTTGTTATATGAGCAATTAAAATGATTCAATATTTCAAAAATACTTTGCTACTATTTTTATTTAAATATTTATTATATATTTATTTTAATATATATTTGATAACTATATATGTAATAAAATTGATAAATTGAGGAATAAAATATCGTAACTAGCTTAATGAATTGAATTATCATTCAGTGATTAGAGAAAATGTTTTTCTTTCTTTACTAAAAAATGAAGGTGACACAAGAAATATGAATTTCTATCAAATGGTTTCCTCATAGAGACATGTTATTTTAATTTAGATGATTAATATTCTGGTCAGAGTTCAGACATTTTTGTCAGAATTTGGAAGAAAGTTAATAGTTCGTGAAAGTGAGCATGAAAGTGAACAAATGATGCAGTCAATGATATTTGGCACGTAAAGGAATTATAATAATTGTTCATTATTGTACAGTGATGAATAATATTGGAATAGAAAAGATAAAAAGAATTAACATGTTCAAAACAATTCTTTTCTTACAATTAAATGAAACCAATTATCATTTTGCAGAGCGCGTGATTTGGAAAAAAACAACAGTCATTTACTGTGTTATATAAACTGAAAACTGCTTCCATTTTGCAAAAATGGAGACTTTTCCAAATTCAAAATTTAGGTTTGCTGAATTATACAACAAATGTGGATGTAATTTGAAATATCTCTGGCTCACAAATTTAAAATAAGTAAACTTAAAGATTTTTAGAATGACAAAACGTTTGTTGCTTGCTTGATTGTATTACAGTCAATATCCGTGATAAATTAGAAGCATTGTTTTAAGCAACATAAATCATCTTTGACTCCTCAACTGACATAGAAGATATCAATTGCACTTGTTGCATGGAATAGTAAACAAATGCTTACTGTTGTCATTGGTTTCAGGACCAATAAGGTACTTACTCAGGTTATTCTACTGAACAATAATCAGATGGTGATGGAAGTCTTTGTGTTGCTTTATGTGTTTTGTTTAGTGTGAACATTGGGTTCGATAAAATTGAGATATTTGCATGAATTAGAAACAGAGTAATAATTGGGTGAAAATGATCTAATTTAAAATCAGACAGTTTTTGATTTTTTCGAGGAATGCTGAGTGAAACGTTCTTAAACCATCATGCAATCAACGGGATAAGTGAGAGATATGCAAATTGAACTTTCAAATGAACACACCCTGATATTTTCACACCATTTCAATATCACATGTAATGTAAAGAGGTGACTGGAAAGCTAAAAACAAATCTTACACAATTCATAAACTGACCAGTAATTAAAAATTGATAAATAATAGCAAGTGACATTTGTTTATTTTACTGAGAAGTAATTGATCTTTTCTCATATTTGTAGCACTGGAGCATAAAATTATGTGTTGTTTTAAATAAGATCTACAGAACAAGAGAAAATTAATGACTATCATGACTTTGTATATTTCAACTTTATGACTGCAACATTCTCAAATATTTTCTGAGGAATATTGATTGAGTGGAATTAGATACATTTTGCTATGAGTGACCAGAAAGAAGTATATAGCAGATACTGTGATTATTGGAATGGACGATGATACCTCCATATAATCTACTGGTATTGTGATTGGATGTACAGGAAGTGTCAGAATCGAAGTAAATTATAATCAAATCAATTCAAAAATGTTTCCAAGTTTAAAATAAAGACAATATTCACAATGATTGAGAGATTGTACATTGCAATGTCCTTACAGCATTTATTGTACAGAAGCATAATTCCACATTTGTAGCCCTTACTGGATTGCACAATTATTAGATATAAGATATATTAGCAACAAAGAGATTTTTAAAATATATATATTCGTGAATTTGAGAATAATGAGATATCTCATCCTGATATTAGACTGAGTAATATGTATAAATGAAGAGTAATATTGCAGGGAAAAGTAATTGGAGCTCTCTGAATTTCAGAGGCTGAGATAATTGTTATATTTCACCTGAGCAAAAATCAGACATTTACAAAGGATTTTGCAAGGGATATTATTGGCCGTTTGGTATGTGCATGGGCCTGAACAAATAGGTATTAATATAGTAGCATTGACAATAAGAAATAATGAATGAAAATTAAAAAAAAACACTGCATTTTTACAAAGTCTATGTTAAATTGCTGTGCAATTATTGTAATTGATAATTGCTTTTTAGAATCCTGACAGATAAATTGACTTAATATTTTGAAAACACTTTGCTCTGATATCGATTGGATATTCATTAAGATTAAGAAACTGAAAATCAAAGCATAAAACTTAGCTGCATGATGTGAAAAAAATCATTCAGCAGCAATTGAAAAAAAAAATGATTATGTTTAAAAATGCAGGCAGTGCAAGTGTTATATGCTTCCAATAGTTTTCTTGAAGAGTCATGTCAATTTAGTTGATGTAATTTTTACCACAATAAATGTTTCGATATTTATTTCAGAATTAGGAGGAAAAGAATTAGGCCATGAAAGTGACTATTATTGTGAACAAAATATAGAGTCACTGACATCTGATACAGAACGGAATTCTCATAATTGTGTAATTATTGTTCACTGACATCTAATATGGGAGGAA
>NC_057714.1:31001543-31014795 GCF_004010195.1 Chiloscyllium plagiosum
GTTACTATATTTTATTCCATAATTTACCAATTTTAATAAATATCCAATCAACATCACAGCAAAGTGTTTTTGAAATGTTGAATCATTTTAATTGCTCATATAACAACATTATCAAGTCATTATCATGATAATAATTACGCAATTATTTAAGAAAGTCTTTTGAACAAGTAAAGTGAGATTCACATTTTAATTTAACCAATTATTTCTGAGTACCAACACTGCAATATGAAATTTTATTTTCAGGTCAAGTTTCCCACAATGGACCCAAAGACTTCCCATCCAACATTAATTGTGAATGCCTAATATTTGCTTATTTGAATGATCTCCGTAATCACAGACTTTAAATTCACAGACCTGCAATTACATTTCATTGCAATAATTCCTGTTTGTTTGCACATATTCCTCAGTCACATAGCAAAACGAGATTTCTCATTATTTCTAAATTCATTGATCGAATTTTATAATTCAGTTGTTGCTCATACCTAATAATTATTCAATCCAGTATGTGCTGTGAATGTGGAATTACAGCTCTTTACATGAATAACTATTGTCGTGTGTGATCTCTCAATCATTGTTAATATTAATTCTTATTTTACCTGCAGAAACATAGTTGAATTAATTCAAATATATTTCACTTCGATGCGAACATTTATTGTATTTCTAATCACAATAAGATTTAAGTATTTTTCATGCCACAAAATCATGTAATATTCCTGCATTTTGTTAAGTCAAATGAAAAAGAATTAACATCTCTGTATTGTCTCATTAAACAATGACAATGCATTTTGAATTTTTCAAAGTTGAGCATTTTTGCAAAGAAGGGATGTTGTCTTCAGCTGAATAATCACATTGAATGACTAATTCACAGAATCTGCTGTTTATTCTCTTTGAGTTCCCTAGCAACCAAATTAACTAATCCTGCTGGTTCTAAATTCCTGGAAAGTATTTGACATTGTTGCAGTCTTAAAGATGAAGAAGTCAATGTGCTTGTCCTGATTTTTTTATTGGAAAGAGCCTAATTCAAACATTTCAGGCACATAAATTGCTAATCTGCAGTGTTACAAAGATGAAAAGCAAGTCAATTTCTTCATCAGTGAAATAAACAAATGTCACTTCCCGTTATTCATTAGTTAGCTAATTCCCAAATTTATTGTTAAACAATGCAATTCACCTGAATATTGTTGTGCTCTTTGATCATATTAATTTTCTAACTATTGTTCATTCATGATTTGTCAGGGATTTTTATTTTTTGTTTTCCATTCACCTATTCATATTGAATGTAAGATTGATACACTTTGGCAACATCAGAGTGTTCATTTGAAATTTGACTTTGCATGTGTCTCACTTATCTCACTTCTTGCATGGGGTTGGGCATTGAGAACAGAGGATCAGTGATTAGCGCTCGTGTCCTGAAAATGTCTTGCTGGAAAAACGCAGCAGGTCAGGCAGCATCCAAGGAACAGGAGAATCGACGTTTCGGGCATAAGCCCTTCTTCAGGAATGAGGAAAGTGTGTCCAGCAGGCTAAGATAAAAGGTAGGGAGGAGGGACTTGGGGGAGGGGCTTTGGAAATGCGATAGGTGGAAGGAGGTCAAGGTGAGGGTGATAGGCCAGAGTGGGTTGGGGGCAGAGAGGTCAGGAAGAAGATTGCAGGTTAGGAAGGCGGTGCTGAATTCGAGGGATTTGACTGAGAGAAGGTGGGGGGAGGGGAAATAAGGAAACTGGAGAAATCTGAGTTCATCCCTTGTGGCTGGAGAGTTCCTAGGTGGAAGATGAGGTGCTCTTCCTCCAACCGTCGTGTTGCTATGGTCTGGCGATGGAGGAGTCCAAGGACTTGCATGTCCTTGGTGGAGTGGGAGGGGGAATTGAAATGTTGAGCCACAGGGTGGTTGGGTTGGTTGGTCCGGGTGTCCCAGAGGTGTTCTCTGAAACGTTCCGCAAGTAGGTGGCCTGTCTCCCCAATATAGAGGAGGCCACGTCGCGTGCAGCGGATACAATAAATGATGTGTGTGGAGGTACAGGTGAATTTGTGGCGGATTTGTAGCACTCGTGTCCTACAGTGTTATGCACTTGGGTTTGATTCCATCCTCGGCCACATGTTTGTGTGGAGTTTGCATGTTGTGGTTTTCTCCCACAATCAAAAGATATTCAGGTTATGTAAATTGGCCATGCTAAGCTGCACGTTCTGTTCAGGGATGTGTAGGTTATGTGCATTAGTCAGGGGTAAATGTCCAGTAATCTGAGAGCAGAATGGTGCTGAGTGGATTATTCTTTTGAATGTCAGTGTAGACTTGTTGGGCCAAATGGCCTGCTTCCACACAGTAGGGATTCCATAAACTTAGAATTGCATTTCGCTCAACAAAACTGACAATGTTTTTTAAATGTTGCCTTTAAAACTTATCTTTAACAGTCAATTGTCATTCTTGTAAAATATCTTAATACTACTGAAATCAATGTTCAAACAAAACACTGCACATAAAGCCACACAAAGATCTTCATGACCATCTAATTACTGTTCAGTGGAATAATCACAGTAAAACTTTATTGTTCCTGAGATAAATCACCACTATCACAGTAAGGATCTGGTTATCATTCCCTTCAATAAATGCAATCGTTGTTCTCTGGTATTTCAGTTCAGTCGTTATACACCATACTGGTTGTTCAAAGCATGGTTATTATTTATTATGAATGGCCAAGGGTTCTAACGGCAAGAGATGTTCGATCTGATTTGTTGTATGTTCTCAAACAGGTTTTCACTACAAATAATGCAAAAAATGTGTTAATTTGGTCTTGTTCAACCGCTGATGCTAACATTTTCAGTTCACCTTCATTAAATAAATTTGGAGAAAGTGAGGAAAGCTGTGGCATTGGAAAAGGGCAAGCACGTCCAAAGAGCAGGACTATCAACCTTTTGGGCATGAGGCATCATCAGAAAAGTCTCCCGATGAAGGGCTTATGCTCAAAACGTCGATTCTGCTTCTCCTCGAATGCTGCCTGATCTGCTGTGCTTTTCTGGCACCACGCTCTTGACATTAGAAATATTTGACTGAATATTCAGAGATAATACTAAAAGTTGCCTCTGTAAATTTAATTTACTGTGCTTTGTATTCACTGAAGTTTTCATGTTAATTGCTTCTCTTTTTCTTCTTAAATCTGATACAAATTTCAAAATATAGAACACATTAAAATTCACATAAATTATAAATTTGATTTCTCGGAAAGAAAACCAGTGGAAGGCGATATAGAATTCTTGAACACTCTACACATTTGAATGGAAAAGCAATTCCTTCCAAAAAATGTTTGTACGTTTATAACTTTCTTTCCATTCAATAATCCTGCAAATAGTTCATAATTGTCAGTTGATCAATCTGAATGAGTACCTAACCAATGTCAATGTAAACAGCTGAAAAATTAACAACAGATTGATAATTGGGTGTTAAAGGTCTTATTTGAAGTCAACAAATGCTTGGAATTTACTCGAACTTTATTTTTACATGAACAAACTCCAATATTTTCAAAGCATTTCAATTTTACGGTCAAAATGAACAGGTGAATGGAAAAATAAAAACAATTTTCTGACAATTCATAAATTGAACCACAATTACAAATTCATTTGATCAAAGGACAGAGTAATATTTACATGAATCACAACATTTAGTTACAATGTAGGTAATCAGCTGACTGACAAGTAATAGGTGGTAGCTTTGTTACTTTACTGAAGAAGATATCAACTTTATTTCAAATTTATAGCACGAGAGAATAATGCTTAATGTGTTCAATTGTTTGGACTTGCCCCTTTGCTACAAAAAAAATCAATCTCATTACTTAGACATCGTAATCTTTAATTCTGAAACATTTTCAAATATTCTCCAAATATAACAAACAGAATTAGATACAGGCATCCCCACTATCCGATAGTAGAGCATTATTATCAAACCTTACATAAGCTGAAAAGGCGTAAATCAAAGAAGCATTAATTTATATGGGAAACATCTCCCCTTTTTCGTAAAAGTGAAAATCCTCTTCTGATTTCTTTCAGTTAGACAAAACAGGGACAGATGTAAGTCTTTTGTAAAAGCAAAGTGGCTAAAGCGAATTTTCCAACACATATTTCTTGGTAACCTGACACAAATAAGTATCAGATTTTGTGATTTTTGATATAATAGATAAAAGCAGATCTAATGTTGAATTGAAAAGCAGTTCAATCTGTGCTTAGGTACTCTCTAATCACCATTCAGATAGCTCTTGATATATTTCTGGTGAAGGTGTGATTTGAAACCTTCCCTCGGGTCTAGTAATAGAGACACTGCCACAGCTCCACAGGCTCCTTTCATAATGTTCCCACTCAGGACGGCAGGACAGCAATATTATGTTTAAAGTGGTTACACAAATGAAAACTAATCAGCTGTTTATTGTAGTAATTCGAATGGGAATTAATTAGGTAGTTTCTGTGTGTAATGGCCTGGAAATTAAACAATATTTTACAATAACAATAGAATAAATGAATGATAGTCTTAAATGAAGAGGAATCTCATGACAATTCTTTGAAAGACAAATTGACAAAACTGCGTGATCATTGTACTTTGATTTTAAAAATGCATCAGTCGTTCAATGTGAATATTCAGCTGAAGACAATTTCTCTTCCTTTCACCAATGTACAATTTCCACTAATTCAAACTGAACAGTCATTGAAAAAGGAAGGAACAAGCAGATGATGATTCTATTTTCTTTACATAAACGTCCGATTAATTGGAAGTAAGTTTCATATATGCAAAAAGGAAACTCTTACAATACAATAAATGTTAGCATGAAGTGAAATGTAATCAAATCAATTCAACTGTGTTTTCTCAGTTAAAATACAGTTCAATATTCAAAGTAATCGAGTGATTGTACACTGCAATATCTTTATATTAATTCAGTGCTGAGATATAATTCCATATTTATACCCCTAATAGTGAAATAAACTTGTGCCAGGAGTCAGAGCAGGTAGGGGAGGTCCTTAATGAGTACTTTGCTTCAGTATTCACGAGTGAGTGGGACCTTGTTCTTTGTGAGGACAGCGTGAAACAGGCTGATTTGGTCGAACAGGTCGATATTAAGATGGAGAATGTGCTGAAAATATTGAAAAATCATGGGGATAAGTAAGTCCCCTGGGCCAGAAAGGATATAACTTAGGTTGTTATGGGAAATGAGGCAAGGGATTACAGTGTTTTGGCAATGATCTTTGCATCCTCACTGTCCACTGGAGTCATACCAGATGATTGGAGGGTGGCAAACGTTGTTCCCTTATTCAAGAAAGTCAATTGTGATAATCCTGGGAATTATCGATGAGTCAGTCTTACATCAGTTGTGGGCAAATTATTGGAGAGGATTCTGAGAGACAGGATTTATGATTATTTGGAAAAGCATAGATTTATTAGAGATGGTCAGCATGGCTTTGTGAGCGGCAGGTTATGCCTCACAAACCTTATTGAATTATTTGAGGATGTGACAAACACATTGGTGAGGACAGAGTAGTGGATGTGGTGTATCTGGACCTTAGCAAGATGTTTGATTAGGTTCCCCATGGTAGGTCATTTAGAAAGTAATGAGGTATGGGATACAGGGAAACCTGCCTGGTTAAATAATAAATTGGCTGGCCCATGGAAGACAGGGTGAGATTACAGGGATAGTTTTCAGCTTGTGACCAATGGTGTTCTGAAGGGATTAGTTCTGGGGCCTCTGCTCTTTGTGATTGTTTATAAATGACTTGGATGAGGAAGTGGAAGGGTGGGTTAGGAAGTTTCCAATGACACGAGAGTTGGTGGAGTTGTGGATAGTGTGGAGAGCTTTTGTAGGTTGCTAGAGGACATTGACAGGATGCAGAGCTGGGCTGAGAAGTGGCAGATGGAATTCTACGTGGGAAAATGTGAAGTTATTCATTTTGGAATTTCAAACTTGAGTGCATATTTTCAGATTAAATGCAGGATTCTTGACAATGTGGTGGAAAAGAGGGATCGTGTGGTGCATGTCCATACATCCCTCATAGCTGACATCCAAGGTGATAGGGTTATTAAGACGGTGTATGGTGTGTTGGCTTTCATTAGCAGGGAGATTGAGTTTAAGAACCACATGGTTATGCTGCAGCTCTATGGATCCGTGGTGAGACTACACTTAGAATATTGTGTTCGGTTCTGATCACCTCATTATACATAGGATGCGGAAGCTTTAGAGAAGGTGCAGATGAGATTTATCAAGATATTGCCTAGACTGGAAGGCATGTCTTATGAAGAAATGTTGAGGGAGCTGGGGCTTTGCTCATTGCAGTGAAAGAGGGTGAGAGCTTACTTGATAGCTTTCTGTAAAATGATGAGAGGCATAGATAGAGTGAATAATGAAAGACTTTTCCCCACAAAGTGGCATAATTTTAAGGTGAATAGGGGAAGTTGTGGAGAGATGTCAGAGATAGTTTTTTTATAGATAGTGATGGGTGCGTGAAATGCACTGCCAGTGGTGGTAGTAGATTCAGATCCATTAGGGACATCTAAGCGACTCTTGGATATGCACATGAATGATAGTAAATGAAGGGCATGTTGGTTCGTTTGATCTTAGAGTAGGATAAAAGGTCGGAACAACATCATGGCCAAAGGTCCTGTACTGTGCTGTACTGTTCTGTATTCTATGGACTGAAATTAACAATTATTATATATTAGCAACATATAGATTTTCAAAATTCTATTAGCATACTTAAGAATATTGATAAATTTCATCTTGCTATTTGACTGTGCTATCTGCAAAAGTGACCAGGAATTGTTGCAGGGAAAAGTAATTAGGTTTTCTAAATTTATAAGGCTGGGATTACACAGATCATTCAAATGAGCAAAAGTCATATTTTTAACAGTGCATGTTGCATCAGAAATAATGGATTCCTTTGTAGGTGTGTTGATTGGAAATAAAATGGATTTTTATATTACTGTATAAGTACTAGGGAAGATTGGATTAAATTCAAATATAAACTTCACTGTAGTTGTTAGCAAGACTAAACTAAAGCATATAATAATTATTATCATGCAAATGCCTTAATAATTTCTGTTAGAATTCTGAAAAAAAGATATATTGTACCATTTTTCAAACATACAATAAATTAAATTGTGAACCTCAGTATACTTGTTACCCAGACCAATTATTATGCAATTATTGTAATGGTAATAACTTGATAACTAATGCTAAAACCTAAGCAGATAAATTGGTTCAATACTTTGTCAGCATGTTGCTCTGAAATTGATTGGATATTTATTAAGATCCGTAAACTGAGGCACAAAATATAATAGCTCGCTTGATAGAATTGAAGGAAAGAATGAGATAGTGTTTATTGAACAGGATTGTTTTTGTTTAAAAATGCAGTTGATGCAAGAATAATATATCTTCCTCCATTGGTTTTCTTGTAGAGACATGTTTTTTTTTTAAATTTTGTCATGATCCAATGTTGAGACACTTGTGTCAGAGTCTGCAAAGTGGAGAGTGAGAGAGAAAGAAATTTAAAAAAAAAGCAGAAAGGAAATGAACTGGCGAGCAGAGGAGCTCCAACTGTAGTGTCTCACCCTGCCAACATCTTATTGGGTGAGCTGGAATGCAAACGAGTCCAGTAACAAGCTGACACAGTCATACGCACAGAATCATAGCTTACAATGTCCTAGACACCATCGTCACCAACCCTGTATGTCCTGTCCCACCGGCAGGACATGGATGTAACTGAAATGCCGGAACATGCAGGGTTATGGACTAAGATCTGCAGAATGGGATCAATGTGATTTATTTGACATTTCTCCAGAGTATTAAACTCCAGTCCAATTTGAAAAGTTATTAGCGTCATCAGAATTGAACTACAAATGTCAGGAAAAAAATTATCAGCAAGTTACAGCACAGATCGAGGCCACTTGGCCAATCCTGGGTATGTGTTGGCTGTAATAGAACTCCCCAGGCTTTACAGCTTTTTGTACTCACCATTGAGAGCAACAATTTCAGCCTGTGAACTCTGCCCAATATGCTTTTATAATCTGTTTTTTTAATGTATTTATTTGACAGTTGCACACCTTGTTTCCTTGTTTCTTTCCCAGCCCTTACTCCATTCCCCGTGGCCTTGCGGGACGACCATTTCTGCTGTTTAATCTCTCCTGCTTTCCCCCGTGTGACAGACTGTCTTTTTGTCCTTGTCTCATCCCCACCTTGCTCACAACTTGTGACATTTCTGATGGTTCCCAGACATCTGTAACTATCACTGCGCCCCCTGGGTCAATGGCGCGAGTTTTGAATTCTCTTCCTTCTGAGATAATCAGAAATCTTTCTGGTTGCAGTTTCCCCCAGATTTTATTTTGAAAAGCAGAGCATTTGTGTCAGAGTCAAGTATTTGTGAGCCTTCATCCACAATTCCGAGCATTTGGATGTAATTTATGACCCTCCCACAGATGTGTAACGCTTCTGGATTGGCCATGCCAACATGGCCGCAGTGTGCAATTTAGGTGGGTTGGACTAGCCATGGTTAATGTGGGGTTATGGGGGTAGGGTGGGTGAGCAGGTCATTGCAGACTCGATGGGCCGAATAGACTCTTTCTGCACCCACTGGATTCTGTGATTCTAATTAGTTGTGATTGTTGTCCCATTTTCCTCATGCCACGTTCATTCAACTCATACATATGATTCTGTGGGTGCTCACTCACTCCTTCCCTTCAGTTTTACATCAATTTCACACTGTATGTGAGGGTGGGAATGGATTTGTAAATATAAATACTCCAACCGAAATCCCTCACAGGTCAGGAACTGTTTCTGCTACTTTCATCACTCACAAGGAACAGGAAAATAAATGTTCAGTCACAAATCTTACAGGAACATAGCGGTTATAATCACCAGGAAAGGCTGAACAGCTGAAAACGCTTTTCTCAAGAAAGGGGGAGGCTCAGAGACAGCCTGGTACAAGTAGAAAGCTTTGTGTCTGTGTTTTCAGAAATTTGTGGTTGAAATCATTGGGTTGGAAGCATGTTTCCTTGCCCCAGAACATCAAAGGTGCTACCTAAATGTGCATCTTTCTATCTGTCTGAGTTAACAATCAGATGGACAGGTCAATGTCTTAGTCTCTTACCAAATCCCTGATTGAATGTCTCCCCCCACAAACTCAGATGCCTCACCACTCACTGGGTCATGGAGAAACTCTGCCGTTACAATGAGAACTGTCTTTGCTGTCACCGCTCCTCGCGCTTCCGCCTAATCCCCACTTCTCTTCATTAAATCCCAGCTGCCTCTAGCCCACCCACATGGGCACGTTGAAGACATGACAGGAGAATGGATTGAAACCGAGAGTTCACTAGCCAGAATTAAATAGGAAGAAGGAAATAAACGGTGATTGTGGATCCTAGGGGATACAGACTCCAGGCTGAGTCCTTTGTGGGCAATCCCCCACTAATACAAGACAGCATTCCATGATGAGAGTTAAACCCGGGTGGCAGGAGAGGGAGCCACTGAACATGAGCAGGTTTAATTCAAACACAGGAGGTTTGTTCAGTTGGTAACAGTGTGTTAGACATGGACGTTAAGTGAGCAGTGAGGGGAAATGTTACCACAAGCTGCCGATGGATAACTTGCATTGTCACAGGAGGAGGCCATTCAGCCCCTCAACTCTGCTCTGCCATTCATGATGATCATAGCTGATGTGTGACCTAACGTACAACGTTCAAAACTCTTTAATTTCATCAATAAACTCCTATGCGACACACAAGACGAATATTGTAAAACTAAACATCTGCAAATGCTGGGACATCAGAAACAAAATCAGAAATTGCTGGAAAAACTCAGTAGGTCTGGCAGCATCTGTGGAGAGTGAACCGTTCGTGTCCAGTGACCAGTCAGGTGACCAGCTGCAGCTGACCATTCTGCCTTTTCTGTAACACTGGAACAGGTTCTGGTGCGAGGGGAATGAGATTGTCAATAACAACTGAGAATACAGGAAGATGTACTCAATCAGAATGAGGAATTCACAAACCCCTCCCAGTGGGACACACACCGACAAAATCACACTGCGGAGAGGCCGTTCACCTGCCCCACGTATGGGAAGGGATTTACTCCATCTTACAATCTGCTGAGGCACAGAGATAGCACAGCGGATTTAGACCCTTCACCTGCTCCATATGTGAGAAAGGATTCATTCAAATCTCTCACCTGCGGAGACATTAGTGCATTCCCACTGGGGAGAGGCCATTCACCTGCTCAGTGTGTGGGAAAGCATTCACTTAGTCCTCTGACCTGCTTAAACACCAGCGAGCCCACTCAGGGGAAAGGTCATTCACTTGTTCCCAGTGTGGGAGGAGATTCACTCAAATGCAGCACCTGCGGAGTCCCCAGTAAGCCCACACAGGGGGAGAGGCCATTCAGATGGTCAGTGTGTGAGGAGGGATTCAGTGATTCATCCTGCCCCACTGATACCCCAGTGAGCCCACACTGGGGGACAGCTCATTCAGATGCTCAGTGTGTAAGAAGGGATTCAGTGATTCATCGCTCCTGCTGAGACTCCAAGGAGCCCACACTGAGGAGAGGCCATTCAGATGCTCAGTGTGGGAGAGAGGATTCAATTATTCATCCGACCCCCTGAGACTCCAGCGGGTTCACACTGGGTAGGAGCTGGACACCCCTCTGTGTGACAAGGGATTTGCTGCATCTTCAACACGATTGAGAGAACAGTGAGTGCTCACAGGGAAGTGGTCATCCACCTGCTCCGTGTGGACTGCAGGACTCTGATTCTGATGTTACTGTTCAGAGTCAGGAGTGGACCTTGTACATGAAGACACTGTTGGAATATTGATGTTGTTAACCGCATTAACTGGGCTGGAGTTGACTGAACATACATTACCACTTTCTGAACCTCAGGATGTCTCTCTGGGCAGTAAGTCTCCACAAACAGCAATGTGACAAGGAGCAGGGGTCATCTGTTTTGATTTAAATTGTGATTGTAGCACGGCTGCTTCACAGCATCAGGCACAGGGTTGGAGTCCAGCCTTGGCCAACAGCCTGTGTGGAGTTCCCACATTCTCCCCCTCCAGGTGCTCTGGTTTCCTCCCACAGTCCAAAGATGTGCAGGTCAGGTGGATCAGTCGTGCTAAATTGACCACAGGATCCAGGATTGTGCAGACTAGGTGGATCAGCCTAGGAAATGCAGTGTTACAGAGAAAGAGTGCTCTGGGCGTGATGTTCTTCAGATGGTTGGTGGGGTTCGATGGGCCAATGCTCTCCTTCCACACTGTAGGGATTTTATTCTATGATTGAGGATAAAGGCGACACAGCAGGATGTCCTTGGAGAAGGAGCATGTGGTGTGCATCAGTGCTCTCGATGCCTTTAGAGGTGGGTACCGCAGGGGATATAGTGGTTTTCTCCACCGCTGCCTCCCTTCCCACAACTCTACTTTGATTTAGTCCCTTCTCACTCTGTCACTTGTAATGGTTTGCTTGGCCCGTAATGGGCTTTGTTTGGAAATATTCAATTGGTTACACAAATGGTTTACTGCTGGTGATTATATGTCTAGATTAGAATGGTGCTGGAAAAGCAGAGAAGGTCAGGCAGGATCCGAGGAGCTGGAAAATCAACGTTTTGGCAAAAGCTCTTTTCCCACTCTAATCTAGGCTCTGGTTTCCAACATCTGCGGTCCTCACTTTTGCACTGCTGGTGATTATATGTTAACCAAAAGCAAAATAGCGTAATGATAATATTGATGGTGGGAAGGTTGCTGTGATCACATTTCTGGGTCGGAGAAATGGGGAAAAAGAACGCTTCACAGAACGAGAACTGAAAAGCTGTTAAATCAAACCAAAGGTTCAGACAGGGAGAGAATATTTCCCTCAAGTTTGAGTAGCTGGAAAGTGATGGTGTCTGGGAATAGACAGGATTTTGTTTTACAAAAGGTTGAAAGCTTTAAAACTGTTATATTCAGACAGTTCAATTTATTTTCTTTAATTTTATTTGCTGTGCAAAAAGCTTTTACAACATTTTAAACCAAAATTTACAAACCTTGTGTTGAAGATAAATGTTAAATAAAATTCATCAAACCATCTGTCACTGAAAACTGTTGTGGAAGTGCAATCTCCTGGAGAATTCCTGCCCACTTCTTCCTACCCAGGCTCCATGACTATATACATACCTGGGAGATAGCAGCAGGAGGAGACCATTCAGCCTTTCAATCCTGCTCCACCATTCAATGGGAAACAGCTGACCATCCAGCTCAGTCTCCTGCTCCTGCTGTGTTCCAATCCCCTTCCATGACTTTACCTCGAAGAACTATATCTAAGTCCTCCTTTGGCTTCACTGCCTTTTGTTCCAGTGGCGTTGCGGTGTTACTGTGTGGATGTAGGCAGGGATAATGTGATGGTGCTGCCTCCTGGAGGATTCACTCAGCATCCCTCATCATTCTGCAGTAACATCAACCGGGTTTCAGCAACTAGAGATAGAAACCATTTCCAGGATATGGGCATCACTGGCTCAGCCAGCATTTATTCCCCATTTCTTGTTACCCTTGAGAAGATGGTAACTGCTGCTGTCTTGAACCATTCACAGACCATTTGGCGCAGAGAGACCGACAATTCTGTGAGGAGAGTGTGCAGGATTTTGGCCGAGTGATTCTCTATCTTTGGTTCTTCAAATGCTGGTTAACGTAATAACAATCTGCACATGATTTTGAGATTTCAGTCTGCAAATCTTCACCATCTAGCACCCTGTATGAAGGAATATGTACAGATTAGAAATTCAGAACAGACAATTCTAGTTTCTCTGGAATATCTTTTTCCCCTTTCTTCCCCCGAAGCTGTAACCCTCCAGCCCACTTACTCTCTCCCACCATTCTGCCTCTTCTGCCCCCTAATGTACACCCTCTACATTCTCATGGTGTTACTGATAAACAGATCCATGCCACCACTTCCCGTCCCTGGTTAGACTCTGCACCCTTTCTGGGTTCACTTCCTTTCCCTTCAGTTGCTGCAAATCAATAATGTAACAGCAGAATGAAACAAAAGGAAACAGAAAGGGAGGTGGCAGATCCTCGACAGAAGAGGAACCGTCAGTCTGGGAGAATGGGTCAGATCCTTCTTTGTTTCCCATTAGTTGATTCCCAGCATTACAATGAATTGGGGATGGAGAGTGGTCCTACATGGGTGTAGTGACACTTTGACCCCCCAACTGATCAATACTATGAGCAGATGCATTCCTCCTCCAGCCAATCACAGTGTGAAGTACTTTCCGC
>NC_057714.1:31015005-31036496 GCF_004010195.1 Chiloscyllium plagiosum
GTTAATAGGAGATGATTTTAAGCAGAGGTGGCTCAATGGTTAGCATTGCTGACTCACAGCGTCAGGGACCTGGATTTGATTCCAGCCTTAGGTGACTGTATGGAGTTTACACGTTCTCCCTGTGTCTGTGCGAGTTTCCTCTGGGTGCTCCAGTTTGATCTCTCAGTCCAAAGATGTGCAGGTTAAGTGGATTGGCTATGCTAAATTCCCACAGTGTCCATGCCTGTGCAGGTTAAGCCATTAACCATGGGAAATACAGGGAATGGGTGAGTCTGAATGGGATGCTCATTATAGGGTTGGTGTGGACTCCATGGATGAATACCCTATTTCTGCACTGTAAGGATTCTATTCTATTCTCATGAAGAAGAATGCACCTATCTCAATGTGCTGTGAATCTGTGGAATTCCCTATTCAAAATGCGGTGGATGCCAGGACAATGAGCAAATTTAGTGAAGAGATAGAGATGTTGAATTTGCAATGAGATGAAGGGTGATAGAGAGCAGGCGGGAAAATCCAGCTGAGACCGAGGTGAGCTCAATCATCAATTAAATGGTGGAGCTGGTTCGAAGGGCTGCATTGCCTCTCCTGTGCCCAGTGCTTATCTTCTTACAGTAATAACTGGAAAGCTGAATCCAAAACTCACCACCTTCAGCAAAGGAGATTTTCGGAAAAAGCAGGATAGTCAGGTGGATTAGTGTTGAAAATTAGATAGTGAGGAAGTATGTAGGAGATAATGCAATTTTAAACTGAGGTGAGTTAAAAATCACACAACAACAGGTTATAGTCCAACACGTTTAATTGGATCACGATGCAGGAGCGACACTCCGACAGCGAGTGTGCTTCCAATTAAACCTGTTGGACGATAACCTGTTGTTGTGTGATTTTTAAAATTTTGTACACCCCAGTCCAACACCGGCATCTCCAAATCATGTAAACTGAGGGGAGACAGTGATTTATGGTTTTAGACTGTGTAGTACATTCACACCGTCCAGAATACTCTGTTGTGAATATCTATCCTATAATTTATCACAAAGCCAAGGTCTCTGACAATGAAAACCAAAATACCTAGGTAACATCGCCTCACCTCGTAATCTGATAAAATACTTGTGTTAAGTATGGTTGAATTTAGAATACAGAAGGAAAGCGGGAAGATTAAATCCAATCCCAAGATCCTGTGCTTAAACAAAGGAGACTACAATAGGATGATGCAGGAGTTGGCTAATGTAGACTGGGAGCAAAGACTTTAGGTTGGGACAGTTGACAGACAGTGGAGGAATATCAAAGAATTTTTTCAAACTGCTCAGCAAAAGTATATATCAGTGAAAAGGGAGGACTGTAGGAAAAGGAGTAATCTGCCATGGGTGGCTAAGGAAATAAGGGAGTCTATCAAATTGAAATACAAAGCATACAAATTGGCAAAGACCAAGGAGAAACTAGGAGATTAGAAAAACTTTAAAGATCAACAGAAAGCTAGATGGGATTGAGTAGCTATCCAAGGACCAGAATAGCAGTTTACACTGCTAGAGGGGAACCTATTATGTGGGGAACATATGGCCTCAGTAATTGTTGAAGCACTTAACTGTTACCATAGAGATAATCCTGATTAAGTTAAAAATCCCAGCACACTCCAAAAGCTTCTAGTCCAACAGGTTTATTTGGAAGTACAACTTGGTGATGTGTGGTTTTTAACTTTGCCCACCCTGCTCCAACACCAGTTCTTCCACATCAGAATCCTGACAGACAGCCCCACTGAAACTGAAGTGCCTGTCATATACCTGACTGAGCCACAGGGGTGTGGGGGAGGGGTATGTGATTTAACCACAAAGTGCTGAGCTGAACTCGACTTTTTAACTGCCATTGCCATGGAGATAATATTGAGAGGCAGCCTCCATTCAAAACCACAAACCACAAAGGTATAAGAATGGGAGCAGCACATCGGACAGGCGGGGAGTTATCTGATGCTGCCTGGAGGTGTTCTGCATGTACACTATCGAGGTAGCTGCCATGTCTCATCAATAAAGACTCAAAGAAGACCACTCAGACTTCTGTGCCTAGTTATTCCTATCCAGTAGGGTTCAGGAATATGAGTACACAGCAGTCAGTCTTCACAGTGGAGGATATGAAGAACATGCCAGTAATTGATAAGGAGACTGAGGAAGGTGAGGACCATGAAACACGAGAGAGTTAGAGCTGGGCAAGCTAATGGAGCTAAAAGTGGATAAGTCTCTTTGCCCTGATGGAATACATCCCAGGGTGCTACCAGAGATAGCGGGAGAAATAGTAAATATACTTGGAGTCAGAGTCCTGCAGCAGAAACAGGCCCTTTGGCCCAAACTGGCCCATGCCGACCAGAATGTCCATTCACATGAACCCCATTTCCCTGCACACTTGGCCCATCTGCTTCTGACCGTTTGCTATCCATGTATTTGTCCAAATGTCTTTTACATATTGTTAATGTACCCACCTCAACCACTTCCACTGGCAGCTCAGTCCATATACATACCACTCTCTGTGTAAAACAGTTGCCCCTCAAGTTCCCTTTCATAATTTCTCCTCTAACCGTAAACTGACGCCCTACAGTCCTTGATTTCCTGGGAAAAAGACTGACTGCATTCACCTTACCCAGGCCTCTCATGGTCTTATCGACTCCGAGAAAAGATCCCCCCTCTGTTTCCTCTGCTCTAAACAAAAAAAAACTTCGCTTGTCCAACCTCTCCCTGCAACTCAGACCTCTGAGACCTGGCATCATCCTTGTAAATTTTTTTTGCACCTTTTTACAGTTTAATAACTGAAACCTACATTACGTTCATCACATTTCCAGTGTTTCCCCACGGTGCTGGAACTGACGTGACAACGCCAATGGATTACAAACCATGATCGGGAATTAACTCGTTTACAACAATCCTGTTTTCATAGTATTTTCCATGGTGCAGGTATCCTTGTGTCTTTCTGGTTGCATGGTTAATTAAAACCTTATCCTCATACAAAACAAACCTGTAACTTAAGTGTTCCTGGGAAATGTGCCACGTTTCTCAGCCTTTTAAAAACAAATGAAATCTCTCTCCACAGTCACCACGCTAACATGGACTTGGCTGTGTCTCAGTATTTTTTTCCAGTCACAGTGATATTTGAAATATTCACCCACGGACAGAATACACACCTTTCCTTCCACATGAAAAGGCCAATGATATTCAGATCGGCACGGATCAAGTAACTATCAAAACTGAACATGAAGTTCAATTTGAATTTCTCATCCGCAAATCCGCCATTTCAGTACCGTACAGAGAAAACAAGATAACAACGTTAATACCTGATGGATCTTTCTAAGACAATGATAGTATTAAATTGTAGTTTCCTTGTTGCCCCAAAGCTTTAAATCTCAATCTCACAATTTCTCTCTCTTGTTAACTGAAGACCAAACCAATCTCCTCACTCCTTTCCTCCACACCCAGTTCTTATACTCTCTCTCCTCTCCTTGAATTCAGCTTCCTCGCTCCTGCCTGCAGGCTAAGAACCAAAAAAAAGGGTTGGCACGATGACACTGCTGCCCCACAGCACTAGGATCCCAGGTTCGATTCCAGCCTTGGGTGACTGTCTGTGTGGAGTTTGCACATTCTCTCCGTGTCTGCGTGGGTTTCCTCCGGGTGCTCCGGTTTCCTCCCACAATCCAAAGATGCGCATGTCAGGTGAATCAGCCATGGGAAATGGGTCTTGGGTGGGTTACTCTTCTGACGGTTGGTGTGGGCCGAAGGGCCTGTTTCCACACTGTAGGAAATCTAATCTAATCAAGTCTATGACTCTGACTCAGAGCCTCCTGGGTGTTGGTGAATCCTCCTCCCACCTCCCAGAGTTTCCTTCCTGGTCAGACCCAAACTGATTTTTTTCCCCAATCTGGAACCTCTTATTTATTTTCCCTACACCGATCCTCTGATAAGAACCATCCTGCACACACTGGCCAAATCATATCTGGTTGATCTAAAATGAACCAAATTAGAAGTTTAATTGCAGGCCCATCCTTGTTCCTTTCCATAACATTCCTGAATCTTCACACGAGTTCTGATAACTTTCTGCAAAATGCTCCCCCCACTGATACACCGACCACTTGTCATGATACCAGGGCTGGGACCATTCCCCTGCGGCCTGTTCTCAGAGGGAGGAAGGGAGGGAGCAGCCAATGACAGATTAATCCCACACATCCACAACCTCCCTCCCTGGCACTGACCCATACTGCACATACGCCAACAATTGGCCAGCACTGCGCCCGTGCACTGGTTGCCCCTCCTACAGAGCATGCTCCAGATCACACAGGAGCCTGGGTGATTGACAGCTGTTGCTGCCCAATAAGGTGGAGGGGGCAGGAATGGAGTACTGGAACAATGGGATTGTAAACAATGAATGAATGTGGAGGACACTGGGGGATGGACAGGTCAGTGAGGGGATCCTGGACAAACTGAACAATGGGGACAAACTGAACAATGGGAGAGTCTGACAGAAGAGAAACTACGGGAAGGTTCTGTTTTGAGGCTCAGGCAGGGACAGTTGGGAGCTTGGGCATGTTTTCCAATCAGCCTCTTCAAAAGATGCTGTTCCTCAACTTTGAACCCAAACCTTGTGGTTCAGAGGTAAGAACACTACCACCATTTCCTGGTGGGCTAGTGGAATGAAGGGAAGATTTTCTCAGTCTCACTCACATGGAAACTCTATGAGCTCCTCCCACTTACTGTCTACAGTGGGGATGGAGGAGACAGAGCAGACGGAAGGGACTGCCTTTCAAAAGGAACTAACCGACATTGGTGTTATTAACAAGATTCAATACACAGTCACTAACACTGGTGTACGTGAACTTAATCCAGAATATTAACATCTATAACTGGGTGACGCAGAACCCAATGTACAGTTAAGTCGTGGATATTAATAACGGCTTTGTGTGTGAGAAATCACCTCTCATGAACATGAGTCAATTTTTTTGAAGTAGTAAAAAAGAGGATTGATGAGGGAAAAGCGGTGGAAATGATCTACATGGACTTCAGTAAGGTGTTCAACAAGGTTCCCCATGGTTGACTGGTTAGCAAGATTAAATCTCACGGAAGATAGAGAGAACTAGCCACTTGGATACAAAACTGGCTCAAAGGTAGAAGACGGAGGGAGGTGGTGGAAGGTTGCTTTTCAGATTGAAGACCTGTGACCAGTGGAGTGTCACAAAGTATTGGTGCTGGATCCACTAATTTTCATCATTTATATAAATGATTTGGATGTGAATATAGGAAGTATTGTTCGTAAGATGACACCAAAGTTGCAGGTGTAGTGGACAGTGAAGAGGATTACCTCAGATTACAACAGGATCTTGATCAGATGGTTGAATGTGCTGAGGACTGGCAGATAGAGTTTAATTTAGATAAATGTGAGGTGCTGCATTTTGGAAGAGCAAATATTAGCAGGATGTATACACTTAATGGTAAGGTCCTTGGGAGTGCTGCTGAACAAAGAGACCTTGGAGTGCAGGTTCATAGCTCCTTGAAAGCAATCGCAGGCAGATAGGATAGTGAAGAAGGTGTTTAGTATGCTTTCCTTTATTGGTCAGAGCACTGAGTATAGGAGTTGGGAGGTCATATTGCGGCTGTACAGGACATTGGTTAGGTCACTCTTGGAATATTGCGTGCAATTCTGATCTACTTCCTATCAAAACAATATTGTGATACTTGAAAGGGTTCAGAACAGAATTACAAGCATGTTGCCAGGGTTGGAGGATTTGAGCTACAGGGAGAGGATGAAAACATTGTTTTCCCTAGAGTGTCAGAGGCTGATGGGTGACTTTATAGAGGTTTATAAAATTAGTAGGGGCATGGATAGGGTAAATACACAAGGTCTTTTCCCTGTCGTGGGGAGGAGACAGAGTAGGGAGACCGAGAGGCGAGGGAGACAGTTATTTTATAGATCTGCAACACAACCCTGTTCCTGTTTTCTCCCTGTCCCCTTCAATTCCTCTGAAGGGCTCAGAACAAGTGTATAGTCCCTGGAAAGTAGAGCTTCAGGGTGGTCAAGTGCTGAAGGTTGCATTTGGGACGCTGACCTTTATTGGTCTGTGCACTCATCAATAAGTGGACCTGGGTTCAATTCCACAGTTCTGGATTCATGTCTGTGGCCAAAGACGCGCCTGTCTCTGACCCTGACTAGTGGATCCCCTGTCACTATGGCTCTGCCATTCTCCCTCCTCCAGTTCTGTGCAGCGGAGCTATCTGTGGTGTCATGAATCTGGCTGTTGCTGATTTCCCCTGAAAGGCCACCCCACCTGTTCCCTCTTATAGAAACCCAAGCGGTGCACAATATCTGTTTGAGAAGGGGAACGATGACTGGGGAATCCTGCATTTCCTTCCTGAGCCTTTTACTTGATCTGATGGTCAAACGTTCCCTTTCTGCCTGTGTAACTCTCACCTGCAGTGTGACTAACTCACTAAATGTGAGTTAGTCACATTTAGTGAGTGAGTGAGTTAGTCACTAACTCACTCTCAGTTCCAGGTCCGAAAAAGTTTCTCAGTTTCTACAGATGGGCACACTGCCTGCACACATAGCTGTCACGGACACTGGAAGCATCCCTTATGTCCCACATTGTGCAAGAGGAGCACACCACGGCTCTGAGGTCTCCTGTAACAACATCTCACTACATTCATCTAGTTACTCCCATTAAGAGAATTTAGATGAGTGAGCAATCTTTCTTCACTTCAAACATGCCCATTTTAATAAAAAAGATCTTTACTTAAGCTGATATGTCGTACTTTTAAAAACTTAAATAGTCCGCAGGTATCACTGACAAATTGGCTATCCCCATTGGGAGTGTGAATTTCTGAATGGCCTGAAGTAAAATGGAGTTTCAGCTTCACCTTCTCCCTATCTCATCTCACTCTGTTTACATCCAACTCCAAAACACTCTCATTGATCCAAGCAGCCCACACAGTGCAGCCCTGTCATTTTCATTGTCTGCTCATACCTACACTGCCCTCAGCCTCCTGTACTGTTCCAGTGTATCTCAATGGGAGCTCAGGGACAGCACCTCATCTTTCAATTCAGCCCTTTGTAACCCCAGAGTCAACATAGACTTCAGCAGTTTCTGAATGAACTGACAGTTGTCAGAATCTGGAACATCCCACCTGAAATGGTGCTGGAATTTGAGTCCACAAGGAATTTCATTGAGAAATTTGCAGGGAATTGAAAGTAGGGAGTTTACAGGTTAACATCATAAAGTGGATGATTGGGACTAAATCTGACAGTTCCTGCAAAGAGACGAGGTGTAATATGGATAAATCTAAGCTCTCTCTCAGACCAATACCTCCTTCCACAGCTGCAGGGCCAAGAATTAAACTCATACCCAAAGGGTGATCCAACCATGAACTTGAACATCGTTCTGTTTTTTGCTTGACAAAACTATTGAAAATATTTCCCACAGACAGAACAGACAAACCTTTCTCCTTTCACAGTTAAATGCCAATGATATTCAGATCCTGATGACAAAGCTGACTGTAGAAACTTGCTTTTGAGATCCCAGTCTCAATTATTCTCAATTAAGATCCTATAAAATGAATTCACAAAACAAAGCTCATAGTCAGTGCAGGATGAATAGTGAAGGCAAATACTTCTTTTGGTATGTATTGGATGCTCCTCTTCAAATCGCACCGCCCCCACCCAGGAAGAGGACACGTGCATGCGCCTTGCTCTACATTGGCCCCAGATAAAGATGACGGCCATAACCCAGTACCTCCCACTGCCTGAGGCCCAAGCCATCTTCCACTTTGCTGCAAACGTGGGACCAGGAGTTTCTGATTCAGATTATCTACCTGCACAGAGTGTAATTAAATCCTCCCAGACTACACTGATATATTTCATCCAGTTTCTGCTGCCACTCTCCCCTTTCCCATTTCCTCCTCCTGCACACACCAAGGGTCATCACGGGTCCAGTGACCCTTCCTCAGAACCGATGGCAGCTGGGAAAATTAGAATCCCCACAGGAAACAGGCCCTTCGGCCCAACAACTCCACACCCATTCCCCTACCCTATTACTCACCATTTCCCCGGACTAATGCACATCCCTGAACACTATGGGAAATTTAGCTGGGCCAATTCTCCTAACCTGCACATCTTTGGACTACAGGAGATAGGGGTTAAAGAGTAAATAATAGGTGGGGAAAGAGCCCAAAGAGAGACTGGAACATTTGGAAAGACAAGAGAGTGGATAACGATCCTGCTGGGAGGGCGGAAAGCTGTTAATGGAGGAGACAGGAACCTGGTAGCATCTCAGTAGCGGTGGTGGAAATGGCGGCTGATGATCTACGTTCTGTTGCAAAAAAGACCCGGAGCATCCAGTTGCCCACCACTTTAACACACAAGAATGTTCCCAGGCCAATATCTGTCTCATGCTTACTACAGTGTTCCAGTGAAGCTTGATGCAAGCTGGCAGAACACATCAGAACACACCAAATGGCCTCCGATTTCAAGGACTGCAATTTCCCCTCTCGTGTATCTCCTCCACTTCCCACACCACTGCCATTGGCACCCACACCTTCAACTGCAAGAAGGATGGAATCCCCCTAGTCCTCACCTTCCAGCCAGATACAATGCATCATTGTCTGCCATTTCCACCAACTACAATCAGACCTCACCACCAGAGATATATTTCCCTCCCCACCCTTTCAGCATTCCAAAGCCCATTCCCTCTGTGACTTCCTTATTAGATCCATGCTCCCCACCAAACTATCCTCCACTCCCAGCACCTTCACTTGCCACCTGTGCCCACACCTTCCCCCTCACCTCCATCCAAGGCACCACAGGATCCTCCCACATCCAACAGAGATTTTCCTGCACATCCAAACACCTCACCTTTTGTGTCCTTTGCTCTCGACGTGGTTTCCTCTACAGTGGGGAGTCCGGATGCCAACTTGTGGAATATTTCAGGGAACATGCACCAACCAACACCACCACCCTGTGGCCAACCACTTCAGCTACCCCCCCGCCGCTGCCACGCTGCCAAGGAAATGCAATTCCTGGGTGTCATCCACCCCAAATCCGAGCCACCCGATGCCTGGAGGAAGAATACCTTATCTTCCACCTTGGGACCTTTCAACCACATGGCATCAAGGTTTCCTTATCTCCTCTCCCCCACCTCATCACAGATTCAACCCTCCAACTCGACACTGGCCTCTTGAATTGTCCCACCTGTCCATCTTCCTTCCCAATTATCCATTCCACCCTCTCACCACTACCCCATCTACATTTACCTAGTCTCTTCCTAGCTCCCTTCCCCCCAACCCCACACACCCCTCTCTATTTATCTCTCAGCCCGCTTCCCCACTCCCACATTTCTGATGAAGTGCTTATATGCCCAATATGTTGATTCTCCTGTTCTTTGGATGCTGCCTGAATTGCTGTGCTTTTCCAGCACCACACTTTAAAGCAAGCTGGAAGAACAACACCTCATCTCCCACTCGGGGACCCTGCAATCCTCTGGCTTCAACATCGAATTCAATAATTTTAGGTCCTAAACTCTCCCACGTTCTAGTTTCTTTTCCCCCTACCTCACATACCAGGCCTTGTTATTACATAGCCTGCTATTACACACTACCTACGGATAGTCCCCATAAAGAGCTATTTACCCTCCCCCAGCCAGGTTGATATCCACTCCTTTGTCCAACTGCTCCTCTCTCTCTCTCTCTCTCTCTCTCTCTCTTTCTCTCTTTGGACTCTATCCCCACCTATCATTTACTCCTTAACCCCTACCTTCTGCATATAAACCAATAGTTCTTTCTCTGTAATATCAGTACCTGAGGTAGGGTCACCGGATCCAAAATGCAAACTGATTTCTCTTCACAGATGCTGTCAGATCTGCGGAGCTTTTCCAGTACCTTCCGGTTGTTGTGTGTGATTTACAGCATCCACAGTACTTTTGGTTTTAATTTACCCCGAGTATTTTTTTCAGGTCTAGCAGACTGAAACAGTGTTTATCAACCCTCCCAGTCCACACTAACTCCATCTCTCTCCCAGTCCCTTCACACTCACTCAAACCCCTCCCCCCTCACAGTGACACTGCGCTTGCAAAGCTCATGGTCAGGTATTGGCCCGCTGGACCCACCCCTCATTCACTTCTATTGGCTGGAGGATCACGCCAACTGTCCTATTGGTCTGAAGCTGTGTCAATCAGCCTGGCTCCGTTGTGACATAAGTGGTGGGATCCTCCCAAGTGCATCAGAAGCTTATTAAATCATGAGGGGCATGGATAGGATAAATAGACAAGGTATCTTCCCTGGGATGAAGGAGTCCAGAGCGAGAGGGCATAGGTTTAAGATGAGAAGGGAAAGATTTAAAATGGATCTGAGGGGCAATTTCTTTCACACTGGAGTTGGTGCGTGGATGGTGCGTCCTGCTTTAGCTGATTTGTTGGGTAATGTGATGGGAGAGTTTGCTGAGGGTAAGAATTCCCTTTGTGTGAGGTCTGCAGTAGATTTCTTTTATTCATGGAGGGAATTGTCTTCCTACTCATGACTGTATAGCTATGATTGATGAATCAATGCCATCTGAACCAGTACATAAACACCCCATTTTCACATCTGAGATCTTTAGCACATTGTATCACGCTCTTCTTTGGAAACAAAAAAAACATGAAATGGAGCCTCAAGGAATAGGAGCAGGCTTAGGGCATTCATTCCCTTCAGCTTGTTCCCCCATTCTATCAGATCATGGCTGGGCCAACCCAGACCTCAACACCTCTTTTATGCTTGATCCGCATAGCCCTCAACTGCTCAATAGTTCAAAAATCTATCTGCCCTCTTGTAAAATAATTTGAGATAGAATCACAGATTCCCTACTGTGTAGAAACAGGCCCTTCAACCCACCAAGCCAGAACAACCCTCCGAAGAGTAACCCAACCATTCCCCTCCCACATTTAACTTTCACAATTGTTTGGGCGAGAAAATTCTAGCCTTTCACTGAGAGAAAAAATTCTTTACTTTTTCTAAAATGAATGTTCCCTTATGTAATGTTCCCTGGTTTGAGACTTCACTGGTGCTAGAAGATCTAGTCAACGTCTACTCTGTTAAGCTCCTCAGAATCTTATTTCCATAAGATCACCCCTTCTTATCTATCCTTGATAGGTCAACCCTTTCGTCCTCAAAGCACCTAAGTGAATCTTTTTTGAATGGTCTCCGATGTTGGTTTAAATTTATTAAATACGGGAGCTAACATTGTATACAGCACTGTAAGTGAGGACTCAGCAACAGCCAGTGTGGTTAACCAATCCTCAATCCATGCTAATACATTACGCCGACACCATGAGCTCCTAAATTGTGCAATTAACTTTTATGTAGCACCTTATCATTTGCATTTTTAAAATCCAAATACAGAACATCATTGGATTGCCCTTTATCAGCCCTGCTTGTTATCTCCTCAATGAACTGTCGTAAATTTGTCAAATATAGTTTCTCTTTCACAAAACCAAGTGTACCTTGTTTAATGATGAGCTTTTCTAAATGTCCTGCAATTTCTTACTTTAATATTCAACTCTGTAGATTCTTTCAGTAGATTTGCTAAGTATGATTCCCCTCTCTTAAATCCATGCGGACTCTGTCCAATCCTGTCACTGTTCAGTAAGAAACTTGACTGTACTCCAATGTAGTTAGTAAATGTATCTGTATTTATTTTTAAAAATTAATTACTTATCAATGCTGGACCCATGCAATATCAATAAATTAGTGACTCTGAATTTGGGTTATAATGTTTTTTCTGTTAATTCCTTTTCATACTGTGTTATGCAGACAGCACCAAGTGATCACTCTTAATTTTGAGTAACTTTGAAAATAATATATTTTTAAAATGACATCCCAAAATGCTGCCTCATTATTGTGCAAGGAGGATTTTGCATTCAATAGTTTGCAGATAAAATTGAACAGCTGTTTGCTGCAATTTGGCCAGACTGCAGGTTACACCAAAGTGGCAACTCTGCTCTCAAATTCTTACTTGACACTGCCCAAGGCGATACTGATGGGACTTCATTTTGCCATTCTTGTTCACCAGCTTTATTTCCAGGTTTAATTCTATAATCATTCCAGAGCTGGTAATTTTAGACAACTTCTCTTTTAGGTACATATGTAAATATCATACTGAAATGTTGCACTGAATGGTACCAAATCTGAAATTAGTCTCTAATCTCATAGTAACGTGCTTTGACCCTTCCACGTATGTATTGGCATAAGTCTGTGCCAGTTATTTTTCTGAAGCCTGTGATTCCTGATGAAGGGCTTATGCCCAAACCATCAACTCTCCTGCTTCTCGGATGCTGCCTGACTTGCTGTGCTTTTCCAGCATGACACTTTTCAACTCTGATGTCCAGCTTCTTTGGTCGTCACTTTCTCCTTTGAGTAGATTAAACCAAGACTAATTTTTGTTGATCAAAGTGCAATAGGAACCAATTCATGAAATTCAGATATCTCACATTTACCTTAACTATGTGAAGGCTAAGACATTACTAAATTATTGTCAGTAATTGAAACCGTGCTGACAAAATTGTGCAGTATCAGTGCCTCACCTTTAGAGTGTTCCCAGATATCGCGCAGCTGCAGTATTTTGTTTTGCACTCAGCTATCTGTTGTTCTCACTTGTTTCTTTTTGAAAGATTACAAAATTAAATTAGATGAATGAACTTATGATTTCTTTAACCAATGTTGGGAGAAAAGAAATGTCAGTATTTCAAGTGCTGATAAAGTAAAATAAACTGATAATCAGTAGAAAAGGTTTAAGATGGATATGGAACAAATGCTGGCAAATGGGATTAGATTGATTTTGATATCTGGTCAGCATGGGCAAGTTGGACTGAAGGGTCTGATTTTGTGTTGTACAACTGTGACTTCATTCTCTCAATTATTCAAGAAGTTAAATACTTCGAGGAGGAAAAGGAGAATTTATGCAGAGAATGCACTTGAAATGATGATTGAGGTATATCAAACTCACATTATTTCATGACCTTTTCCTCTGGGTTCTTCAATGAACAAACTTGTTTTGTTATCTGAATAACTATGTATCATGTGATTTGTTTTGCACAAAATATTTCGTTAGGATCTAGTGAACTATTAAGAAGTGTTCATTTTTAAATTTAGGCAGCGTGATTGTTAAGCAAGAAAAGGTTAGCGTTTTACTCCCACTGAATCATTGCTCTATAAAAGATAACAAGCTTTTTATCTTTTCTGGGCACTGAATATATGGAAGTCAATTCTGAAGGAAAAAATCCTCATCGGCAATGTTCCCACATATGGGGAGTAATTGCGTCTGGTCACTCTTCAGGCTATAGAGACTTGGAAAGAAATGAGTTGGCCAAAGTTAGCAACATCATTTGGATGGACTATGCGCATTGGCGAAACTTGTAAGATCTGTAGAAGAAACACGTGTTTCAGAGTGTATGCAATAAACCTGAACATTGTTTTTTTTTCACAGAGCTTGGGACCCGACTGGAGCAGCAATGAAGCTTGTATTGTTTCTTAAATTTCTGAGCTTGCCAAATTATTGTTGGTAAATGCAGTTGACTTTATCAAAGCACATTTCACATGCCCCAGCTAGGAATTTGGTCCCAATTCTGTCAGTCTATCCATTCCTATGGATAAGAAGTATTTTAAATGTGAGCATTCCATTTAACTATTTGAATTGAATACTTCAGTGGTTAAGTCCTCTTGGATTCTTAATTTCAAATTACTCAATGTGATTTTTTGTTCCCCCTGAATTTTCTAAGCACTGGGCAGTTCTGGAATATTCCAAATATTTACAATAGATGCATTTACACTATTGAAGGCAACCTGACAGATTTGAATACCATTTGGGTAGTCAACAACAATACATAAGTAACTTTATGAGTTGCTTACTGTACACCAACAACGTAAGCCAAGTACTATTGAAACCACAGATTGTCTCCCAAGGATTCCCAAATCTAAAAAGTGCATTCTATATATGCTCACTATCACCATCTGGGAGCAGTCTCCCAAAGTGCTCCCAGAATTTAGAAAGCGCATAAACTGCCCTCCAAAGCTAAATCTGCTGTCACAGGCTTCACTCTTATTGCATACAATGACATTTATTGTCCAGTTCTTTAACGTGACAAATGATTTTACAAACAATTTATAAAATACTTTAAATCCTGAAGAAATGTGATGTCAGCCCTTTGTAGAAGTGAATGGAAAGTGTGATGTTTGCTTGACCTTTGTCTCTATGTATCAGGCCGAACTGAACCTTTAGCAAGATGGGGGATGTTTTCCACACACTTTGTTTAAAAAAGCAAAGATTATGCTTTGAGATTTAAATGGTCAATCAGGTTTTAAAAAAATCCTTCCAAAAATTGAGAGTTTGACTTCAGCTCCTTTAAAGAGACATGCTCTTGGCCTTCAATTTTGTGACATGTGATCATTCTTTGGTAAAGGTGGCAGTGTGCAACACTGCAGGATGTTGTGCTGAAGTGCCTCATTGGGTGGATGAGCTTTATTACTGGTGTAACTTGGCTAATTTTGAGATGGAATGTTACTTTGAGTTAAATCTTGTTTTTAAACTGAGATGTGTTTGTGTAACTCAAGTGTGGAAACTATGCTCATGTTTGCAATGAACCTTTCACTTTTGGAGATTAGTATTTTTCCGATCCGTTTTGTAAATAAAGTTCACTATAGAAAGCACAGTGCTGGAGAACTGCAGGTCCAGCAGCATCTCTGAGGGGAATTAAACATTGTAAGTTCCAAGTCCAGTGACCTTTTGTCCATTCAGACGAAGAGTCAGTGAACTTGAAATGTAACATGTTTTTCTCTTCACCGATGCCCTCAGAACTGCTGAGTTTCTCCAGCACTTTGTTTCTGGGGTTCAGATCTCCAGCACCTGCAGTTTATTGTTTTGTTATAGATCCTATGATTTGACTTGGGGAGCGAGAGGCAGCAACTGTGATCAACGAGGATAAAACTCCCCAACCACGGAAAACAAACGGTTCTTTACACTTTGCAAAATAAGAAATGCAATTAAGCTAAGTGCAAGGCGGCATACCACTGGCCTTGTCTCAAACCTGCTACTCATCTTTGAGGACTAATCTGTCAGAATTGTGTTTGCTCACTTCCTTTGAGATCACAGTCCACAAATGTCCCAGTTCCAGTTCCTGGGCCGGGCCCGGTTACCACATTGCAGTGGGGTGGGGAGCTTTGTGTCAGCCTGAAGTTTTTGTTAAGAGCAGCATTGCAGGTTGAAGTTGATGGTTTTGACTAAGAGTATGTCATCAAACTTGGAGGAAATCCTTCTGAATGTATTGATTAACTGGACTGAGCCTGATTACATGCAGCTTTGTTAGTAGTGCTGTAATATTCTCAGTTAAGAATCACACAACACAAGGTTATAGTCCGACATGTTTAATTGGAAGCACACTAGCTATTGGAGCACCGCTCCTTCATCAGGTGATTGTGGAGGGCATAATTCTAAGGCACAGAATTTATAGCAAAAATCTACAGTGTGATGTAACTGAAATTATCCATTGAAAAATACCTTGATTGTCTGTTGAATCTTTCATCTGTTCGAATACCATGATAGTTTCACTTCTTTCATGTGTAAATCACAAAGCCTTTTTTTAAAAGTTGCATTCCTGACAGTAGCCTACCAAATCACTCATTGTATTAATCACTGCACAGTCTCAAACAAGGAATGAAACTGGATGGACCACATTACATCTCCCAATGCACTGGAAAATACAACAACACAATCAGCCCTCTTGACACTGCAACTTCCGCCTCACTGTGGGCCAACAACAGCAGCAGAACTGTACTCCAGCCGAATCTGAAATCTCATGGCCCCCACTCAACCATTAACATCAAGCCAGGGGAATCAACCCTAGTTCAATGGAGAGTTCTGCAGGGCATGCCAGGAGCAATATCAGACATACCTAAAAATGTGGTGCCAACCTGGTGAAGCTACAGTGCAAGCAACACCAAATAGAACTATGTGATCCAACAACCAATGGATCAGATCTGAGTTCTGCAGTTCTGCCGCACCCAGTTAGGAATGGTGATGGACAATTAAATACTCACTGCAGGAAGCATCACAGATATTCCCACCCTTACTGATGGAGGGGCCTCACACATCCATGCAACAGATAAGACAACAGCATTTTCAGCAATCGTCAGCCAGCGGTGCCAAGTGGATGAGCCTTCTTCATTTGTCCATGACATCACAGATGTGAATTGAATTGGTTGAAAACTCATTTCAAATCAGATCAAGAAATAGACAAGTAGTGTAAAGGCTATGGGCCCTGCCAGCATTGTGGCAATAATACTGATGGCTGTGCTCCAGAACTTGCTGCCCACTAAGACAAGTACTGCTCCAGCACTGGCATCTACTGACTTCCCTCCATCAGTCCATACTCGCTCATCGGTGAAGTGATAGAAGTTGTCATCAACAGTGCTGTCAAGCACATGCTCACAATAACCTGTTCAGTGACTCCCTGTTTGGGTTCTTCCAGGGCCAATCAGCTCCTGAGCTTGTTACAGACTTGATTCACAAACTGACAAACAGCTGAATCCCAGAGCTGAGGGTGACAGCCCAGTCCCACTCCAAGACCACTAATTCGACTTCAGTGATATCACCTGACCTCACCACAGTTTCGGCTTATTTGCTGAAACTCTCATTCGTTCCTTTTGTTAACTCTAGATTTCATTATCTAAACCCACTCCTGGCCAGCATCCCACATTGACCGTCCCTATAATCTCAAGAATATTGAAAACTGTACTGCCCAAGTGCTCACTTGTTCCAAAGCTTGCTGATCCAAAAAAAGGCTCCCATTTATAAGCAACAACAATTTACTTTCACACCCTTGACTTAATTCCTGGCTGTAATCATTCCTAGATTCCTGCACCACACATCTTTTTATATCTCAATAACTCATTTTAGTTTAGACTCCCAATGATGTGTTTATTTTTGAGTTCAGCTGTGTGACTGTTTCTATAGATTCCAAGGCAACACGGTCTGGAATTCCCACCCTCTAAGATCTGCTTTCTTCCTTTAAGGCATTCCTGAAAAATTGCTTATTTGGCAATGGTTTTGGTCACTGCACATAATATTCTCCAGCTGTGGCCTTATGTCAAAAGTTTTCAATATTTTTGTGAAATTAAAAACATGTTGATTTGTACAGATATCTTCTACTTTTCACTATCGCTGAGTGAATAATCTGTAATGTCTCTTACCTAACCACGTTGTGGGAGCGCCTTCACCATTCAAACTGCAGCTGTACAAGGAAGTCAAACATCACCCTCTCCACAGGCAACAGGGCTTTGGCAATGATCACTGGTATCTGTGGAAGGAGAAATACACATGATGTTTCAGGGAGTGCAATATGAATTATAGGGAATGAAAATGGTGCAGAATTTGACTGTCAGAAATGGAAGAAAAATCCACTCACTATTGGAAAAAAGAATTCTTGACTACCAAAGATATTGTGGAAAAAATAACCTGATAATGGAGTCCTGATAATGGACTCCGGTCAGGAGTCGGGCAGCAGTGGACAATCCATTTACAAAAAGGTCTGTGAAAGTAGTAGTAAAATACTAAACATTGCAAAAATACACTCATGTGAGACTAAGGAAGTTAGATAACGAACAAGTGGACACAAGGAGCCCAGAGGTGAATCAGAGCAGTGTTCACTTTTATGATCCCACAGTCAGAGATGTCTCGCACAAAAACAGACTCTTCAGTCCAACCCATCTATGCAAACCAGATATTCTAACCTAAACTATTCCCATTTGCCAGCACTTGACCAACATCTCTCTGACCCCTTCCTATTCAAATGTCTTTTTACTGTTACAAATTTTGGTTGCCCTTTAGGCTCCTTTTGAATTTTCCCCTCTCATCCTACACCTATATCCTCTAGTTCTGGGCTCCACCACCCCAGGATAAACACGTCTATTTATGCTATCCATGCCCCTCACGATTTTATAAACCTCTTCAACATCACACCTCAGCCTATGACACTCCAGGGAAAACGGCCCCAGCCTATTAAGCCTCTCCCTACAACTCAAAACTTCCAACCATGGCAACATCCTTAAACAATCAATTCTCAAACCTTCCATGTTTAAGTGGCTCTTTCTGATAAGAGGGAGACCAGAATTGCACACAATATTCCAAAAGTGGCCCAACCAATGTCCTGTACAGCTCCTTTACTCAATGCTCTGACCAACAAAGGGAAGAATCCCAAACAATTTCATCACTATCCTATCTACCTGTGACACTACTTTCAAGGAACTATGAACATGCACTCCAAGGTCTCTTTGTTCAGCAAGACTCTCCAAGACCTTACAATTCAGTGTGTGAGTCCTGCTCTGATTTGCTTTTCTAAAATGCAGCACCTCACATTTATCTAAATTCAACTCTATCTGCCGCTCCGCAGCCCATTGGCCCATCTGATCAATATCCCATTGTATTCTGAGACAACCTTTATCCACAATACCTCCAATATTGGTACCATCTGCAAACTTACGAACCGTACCGGCTCTGTTCACATCCAAATCATTTAAATGGATGAAGAAACAAATCCAGAAAAAAATCATCCATTTCTCTGGGTTTGAATGTGCTCTGTGTAAATCCTGCCCTATGATTCTCTACCAGGGAGGGCTGCACATACACACCTCTGAACTTTGCCCCCCTACAAAGCTGGCGGCTGCGCATGTGTCCAATGAATCTTTGCCCCAAATAAAGATGGCGACGATCACATGATGAGGTTATTTTCCCGTTTACTGCAAAAACAGGACTGTAAGTTTCAAATTTTTATCTTCCGATGTGCACCAAATGTTTGTAAAGTCTCTCAGCCCATACCAACACCATTTCCCTCCCACTTCCTGCTGTTTATTTCTTTCCTTACCAACAGCTCTCCATCCACATCCACGCCCACCGTGAGGATGATCACGTGGTATAGTCTAGTCCCGTGCCTCATTTACTCTGATTGGTCGGAGGACCAAATGCCCCGCCAGGTCCTCCAGCTCTGCCCCTGCCTTTCCATTGGTCTTCCGCTGACATCAACCACCAGGGGCCCATTGTTGCCTGGAGCATGCGCACTCTTTCGTGGCTTTTGTTGCTGCTTATCAGTTACAAGAGTGAGACACAAAGTTAAAAATCACACAATCACCTGATGAAGAAGCTGCAAAGCGAGTGCTTCCAAATAAACCTGTTGGACTATAACCTGGTGTTCTGTGAATTTTAATTTTGTCCATCCTAATCCAACACCAGCACCTGAAAGTCAAGAGTGCGGGAGGAATGCAAAATATAACAACAAAAGAACTAGGAACAGGAGAAGGCCGTCCTGCCCTTTGAGCTTGTTCTGCCATTCAATAAGATCATGGCTGATCATTTCGTGGATGCAGAACCATTTACCAATGTTCTCACCATATCAATTAATTAATTATTTCTTTTTTAAAAAAAGTTACCTTAGCTTTAAAAACGTTTACTGAACAAGCATCAACTACTTCCCTGGGCAATGAATTCCATAGAGGTCAAGAAGTTCCTTCTCAATTCAGTCCTAAATTTTATGCCTCCAATCTTGAGGTGATGCAGTCTTGTCCTAGCTTCACCTGCCAGTGGAAATATTCTCTCTACTTCTATTTTATCCATTACATTCATTATTTTGTATGTTTCCATTCTTCTGAATTCCAATGAATATAATCCCAATCTACTCAGTCTCTCTTAAGCTAACCCCCTCAACTCCAGAATCAACCTAGTTAACCTCCTCTGCACCCTCTGCAGTGCCAGTACATCCTTACTCAAGTAAGGAGACAAAAACTGCATGCAGTACTCCAGGTGTGGCCTCACCAGCACCTAATTACAGCTGGAACATAACCTCTGCTTTTAAGCACAATCCCATCAGCAATGAAGGCCAAAATTCCATTTGCTTTCTGAATTGATTGTTGTACCTGGTAACCAACCTTCATGCAGAAGGATACTCAGGTGCCCCTGCATAGCAAATGATGCAACTTTTTAAAACTCAAGTAATAATCTCTTTTTTAATGTTACTCCAACCAAACAGTATGACTTTACATTTATGAACATTCTATTCCAAATGTATTTACTCACTCAATGTATTTATGTTCCTCTGCAAAGTTTCACAGTCTTCCGCACACTTTGTTCTGCTACTCATCTTAGTGTCATATGCAAACTTTGACACCCTACATGTGGTCACCAACTCCAAATCATCTGTATCAATTCTAAATAATCGCAGTCCCAACACTTATCCCTGAGGCACACTATTAGTCACTGATTGCCAGCCAGAATAGTACTCATTTACCCCCACACTTTGCTTCCTGTTAGTTAACCAATCTTCTATCCATTCTAATACTCTACTCCTAACGCCATGCACCGTTATATTATGCAACAGCCTCTTGCAGAGCACCTTGTTGAAGGCCTTTTGGAAATCCGGATACACCGCATCCACTGGGTCCCCGTTGTCCACCTTGCTCGAAATGTCTTCATAGAATTCCAAAAGATTTGTGAAGCATGACCTGCCCTACATGAACCCATGCTCTGTCTGTCCAATGGGACAATTTCTATCAAGATTCCTTGCTATTTCTTCCTCAATAATAGGCCCAAGCATCTTTCCCACTACAGAGAATAAGCTAACTTGTGTATAATTTGTGGGCGGCACGGTGGCACAGTGGTTAGCACTGCTGCCTCACAGTGCCAGAGACCCGGGTTCAATTCCCGCCTCAGGCGACTGACTGTGTGGAGTTTGCACGTTCCCCCCGTGTCTGCGTGGGTTTCCTTCGGGTGCTCCGGTCTCCTCCCACAGTCCAAAGATGTGCAGGGTCAGGTGAATTGGCCATGCTAACTTGCCCGTAGTGTTAGGTAAGGGGTAAATGTAGGGGTATGGGTGGGTTTCGCTTCGGCGGGTCAGTGTGGACTTGTTGGGCCGAAGGGCCTGTTTCCACACTGTAATCTAATCTAATAATTCCCCACCTTTTGTCCACCTCCTTTTTAAAAAAAGTGGCATCACTTTTGCTGCTTTCCAATCTGCTGGGACTGCCACAGAGTCTAGTGAATTTTGGAAAATTACTGCCAGTGCATTTGCTATTTCTCCTGGCATCTTCTTTAGTACCCTGGGATGCATTCTGTCATTTTCTGTCATTAGCTCAATTACCTCCAACAGTCCAACACTAGCTGTTCCGTAATAATGATCGTTTCCAAATCCTCACCTATCTTTGTCTCTTTGCTAATTATTGGCAAGATATTAGTTTCCTCCACTGTGATATCCCATAATTAAATGTTCCTTCTCATTTTCCAAAGGACCAACATTTACTTTAACCACTCTTTTCACATTTAATATAACAGTTTGCTATCTGTCTTTATAGTCTGTGCTAGTTTATTTTTCTCATGTTCTATCTTACTTTTCTTTATAGCTCTTCTGTGGCTTTCTGTTGATCTTTAACGTTTTCCCAGTTCTAGTTTCAGGCTGTTTTTGGCCACTTTGC
>NC_057714.1:31036996-31040494 GCF_004010195.1 Chiloscyllium plagiosum
CTAGATGATTCTGCTGTGTTGTCCGTTTGCAATACTGTAACCATCTGAACACCCCCCACCCAACACAGCCACCCACAAAATAAGAGATCTAGATGTAGTTAAAGTGCTGATCTCTCCTCAACTAGACCACACGCCAGCCAATAGATTGTCACTGGGCATATTTTTCCTGACCATACACAGGAAGTGTGGATCTGTCTGGTTTTCCCTCTCGTAACTCTAATAAACAATGTTGAACCTTCAACACATAATGCGTTTTATGATAACTCACAAACACTTGAATACATTTTAATGGCTTCAAAGCAGTAAGACTTATATTTATTGAATTCAGTGCAAAGCCATATGTGGCATGTTGTCACAAAACCGGTCCATTTACAAGGTTATGCTGTCCTTATTTTTTTTTACAGAGAGTCTAAATGAATCAAGATTCAAATATGTCTGATCTTTGAAAGTTTCATTGGGATCGTTTTGTTTATATCTAACAGGTAATGCCTCAGCCAGAAGGCTGTTTTAGTATTTAATAAGAAACTTGGACAATCAAGATGACGTGGCCAACTCTCTAACTGGACAGGCCTGATCAGTTCTGGGGTTAGTTAAGTCAGGGTCACTGTTGGAACTGGACACTCTCCCCTCCTTCTGTCCTTCTGACCTTATAACCTGTAGGCCTTTGTGTCAATTTTACTCTTGGTGCTAAGAGGTTGCAAGCAATTGGGATTGTTGCAAGTATTTTGGAACAGGATCCTTAAGTCTGGCTAGCCTGTTTATATAGGATCAGTTATTCAGGTATTCTATTTTTGGTTTCTTGTGTTTCATTCGGTAATTTGGTAAATAAATGCTATTGGTTTAAAACTCATCAGTCTGACCAGCTAATTCACTCAAGAAAGATCCACTCTACACTAACTGGGCTAGTTGCTTAAAATGTTCTGTGGGGTCGGGGCTGTTCCATAACAGAATGGGGGCCATTTGCGGGATTTAGGCAGCGAGTGCCAAGTATTAGTGTCTCCTATTCCGTGTGTTGATTTGGTGGGGACACAGAGCTTCAGATAGCAATGGCTCTTGCAGGAACCAAGGATGGTTTGGAGGTGGAAGATGTGACTTTTAACAGAATGCACATAAGTCCAAGCTGTGGGAATTAGTGGGCAAGCTTGCATTGAAGCTACTTCCTAACGTGAGGAAAGATGAGATGATTGCAGCAGTAGCTCAGCATTCCAATTTGCTGGAAACTCCATCAGGATGAATAGAGATGAGCAAACTTGAATTGCAAATGACGCAGCTTGAGTTAAAAGCCGAAATGAAGCAGCTTGAGTTACGGCTAAAATCAGAAGAGAAAGAAAGAGAATGAATAGTTTTAGCAGAGGAAAGAAAAAAACAATGAATGTCCTTAGCAGGAGAGAAAGAAAAATAGAGAGGGTTTGTGCTTCAGAGAGAGACAAACCATGTTTTATGGACCAATTCATAATCAGTCATTTAAGCTGCCAGCCTTGCTGTTAAACTCTCTGCATATCATCTAAAATTGCCGGGAGCGCTAGAAAGGTGACATTCAACATGAAAGACCATGTTGAGGGCTTATGATCATGATTATTCAGATGATTGGGGTAAGGGAATTCCATTTGCGCTTTTTGTGATCAGAGATGCAACAAATTAACAGAGCAAATTCAATCCATTTGAATTATCTTTGGGATATTAAGTAAGAGGACTATTAATATTGATTAAAGAGAAAATAGTAAATCAAGATTCAAAGGCCACACATTTGGAGTAGGTCTCAAATTTTAGGAAACGATTAATAGTGCTGGGGAGTTGGCTAACAGTTAAAAGTATTGCAGCATGCGGACAAGAAATCAAAAAATTACAATTGTGCGATCGGGGATAAGTTATTACTTTTACTTCCAGTTATAGGTGAACCTTGAAAAGCAAGGTTTGTGGACCTTATCAAACACAACGGATATTGATTAGATTAGATTACTTACAGTGTGGAAACAGGCCCTTCGGCCCAACAAGTCCACACCGCCCCGCCGAAGTGCAACCCACCCATACCCCTACATTTACCCCTTACCTAACACTACGGGCAATTTAGCATGGCCAATTCACCTGGCCTGCACATCTTTGGACTGTGGGAGGAAACCGGAGCACCCGGAGGAAACCCACACAGACACGGGGAGAACGTGCAAACTCCACACAGTCAGTCGCCTGAGGCGGGAATTGAACCCTGGTCTCTTGCGCTGTGAGGCAGCAGTGCTAACCACTGTGCCACCGTGCTGCCCACTAAAGTGAGTGAGGATAAGTACTTGATAGGGACTCCAGAAAGAAAGAAATCTCACAGTGCATGTCATTTGAAAATGCTCAAAATGTACTTTGATAGGGAAGGAAAGCCAGAGGAGAAGGTGTGAATGATTACGGCACAGAAGGAAGAAACAAGTTCAGAGGATTCTGAATTGGAAATTCCTCAAATTAAAGGGGACAATAAGCTACTTGTCTACTTGGGATAATTTATTGATTAACCTTCATGAGAAAATTGAAATGATCAGAATGAGTTATTATTATCACATGTGGAGACATGCAGATAATAACTTGGACACACTCATCTAATTGTGCATAGTGTCGCTATAGGATATGTTGTTACGATTAAACAACATCCCTTCGGGCATAATCCTCTCAAGTTGGCACAGGTTCAGAAGGAGATTGAACGCATGCCCTAAGACGACAAAATCAACGTGCATTACTGTGACTTGAAATCACCCATAGTCATGGTGCCAAAGCCAAATGGTACCCAACTATTATGTGTGGACTATCGTAACATCAATGCAGTTAAAAAGATTGATGTATACCCAGTTCCATGGTTGGAAGACTGCATTGAAAATGTGGGACAAGCAACTTACATTTGGTATGAAAAATGTTCCAGCCACATTTCATGGACTAACCAACAAGTTGCCGGATTATCCAACCTGTGGTGTACATTGATGACCTTATGATTTTTAGTAACTCATGGAAGGAACACGACAGCATCTATCGGACTTGTTTGATTGACTTCGGAAGGCACGCTTGGTGGTAAACCTAGCGAAAAGTGAATTTGCCAAAGCAAAAGTCACCTTTCTTGGCCATGCTATTGGACGTAGATAAACGGTACCATGAGATTTAAAAGTGAAGGTAATTGGGGAATTTATCTTGGGAGTAGTTCCTTGGACTAAGTGGATTTTATCGAATGTTTGTGCCTCATTTTCGCGGTGTGACTGCTCCACACACTGAATTGTTAAATGAAGGCAAGAAGTGTCAGTGGACAGAGGACTGTCAGAAGGCATTTGACAGCATTTGAAATATGTGTTAACCACTACCCACGATGACACACAACTGATTATGCAAAACCATTCAAAATGGATTTAAATGCGAATGATGTGGATATCGGTGCTGGACTCTTGCAGGAAGACGACAGGAAGGCAGAGTATTTCTCCAAGAAGTTGAATGTTCATTAGTAGAAATATTCAGCAGTTGAGAAAGAGACTGTGA
>NC_057714.1:31043025-31046158 GCF_004010195.1 Chiloscyllium plagiosum
CTGTCCTTGATCGGACCTACCCTCGTTCTCGTCATTCTCATGTTTCTCACATATGCATAAAATGCCTTTGGGTTATCCTTGATCCTATCCGCCAAAGATTTTTCATGCCCTCTCTTAGCTAGGTTATGTTGTCCTTGATTTTGTTCAGAGAGGTTCTAAATGTCCCAAGGATCCAACATGTCTCAATATTGAACGCTTCATTGGGGTCCTTTGTTTTTTGCCCAACAGATAATGCCTCGGACAGAGGGCTTTCAAGCCTTTAAAAAAAACTGGTGCAATCAAGGGGATGTGGCCAGCTCTCCAGTTGCACAGGTCAGTTCAGTTCGAGTGTTAGTTGAGTCAGGTTCAGTGTTGAAACTGGACGCTCTCCCCCTCCTTCAGCCCTCCGACTTTGTAACCTATAAGCTTTTTTGTGTAATTTTTACTCTTTGTGCTCAGGGGTTGGTTTATTAGGATTGTTGCAAGTAATTAGGATCAGCATCATTAATTAGAGATAGCCTGTAAGTTTTGGACAGGATGAATTATTCAGGTACAGTATTTTCGGTTCGTTAAGTTTGATTCCTTATTTTTGCAAATACATTCTGTTTGTTTAGAAGTTGGCAGGCAGACTAACTAATTAACTCTGGGAATATCCACTATACAATTTCCTTCAACAAATGGCAACATTACGGACTGGACTACGTGATTAAGAATGTTGTGACAGGTCGGGCCTGGTCCATAACAATGTACATAACCTTGTTTATTAAAAGTCATGAATTAATGAGTAAGGGATGGAATGAATATGATAATGGCTATGAGACAGAAAGTGCTGCGGCCAGTGGCTGAGGAGACCTGATGAGAGTGCAGCAATATCTCCCAGTCACTAGTGTTCAGCCATCACTATTTCTGACAAATGGAATGGAATGCAATGCAGAGCAAGATGTACCCTGATGTATGGAACAACAATGTGAATGGAATAGGGCAATTTTAAATGTGAAGTACATAGTTATATTTTATATCGACTGTTTAATCACAGGTTATATAGGTTGTTAAGATTGTTGATATCCAGACGGGATATTCAGAAATAAAAACAGACACAGATAACCAAATGTATTTCGTTATAGTGAGTTACAGCAGAGTAAGAGTGAGAATACAGCTCATACCGAGCTGGTGCAGAGATGATGGGCTATATGACAACCACCTTTATTGTACATATTCAGAGAAATATATTGAAAATGTTCAGAGACTGAGGAGACAGGTTTAGTCATAAAACACACAGACAATATCATAATTAATGAACTATTCCTATTTTTCATCAAGTGAAGCTGTCTCTAAAAGGTCTTTTAAATCTAAATCACTTTGATGAGATCCACGCATTTATTTTCAGAATTTAAAGGAGAAACAGACTATTGTGTAATACATGTGTCACTGGCACAAGTGATGGGAACAGGAATGGAGCATATTGTCCAAATATAGTCGGGTTCAACATCCAGAGCAATCAAGAAAAAGGAAAATATTAGAGATAGTGGAAATCTGAAATACAAATGCAAAATTAAGGAGGAATGCAACAGATCATGCAGGATCTGGGCAGAGAAACAGAGTTAACATATCGAGTCTTATATGAACCTGTTCTGAACAAGTTATGTTAAACTCCAAAAGAGTTAATTCCATTTTTCTCTGCTCCGATACTATCTGAACTGTGGGGTTTCTCTCCAGCACACTCAATTGGTGCAAAGACAGGAGACAGAGAGTAATGGTGGGTTGTTGCTTTTCGAACTGAAGGCTTGTGCCCAGCAGAGTCGCACAGAGGTTGGTTCTGGGTTTTCATTGTTGGTCATGTATGTAAATTATTTGCATGAGAATATCGAAGGCATGGTTCGTAAGTTTGCAGATGACACCAAAATTTGTGGCACAGTGGACAGTGAAGAAGGTTTTCTAAGAATACAAAAGGATATTGAGCAAATGGGTCAAGAGACTGACAAATAGCACATAGAGTTCCCGCTGGACGAATGTGAGGTGCAGGCAAAAATGTGTGTGTTTGCTGCTGTCTAGTGAACCAGGAATGGGATGATTTTATTCCCCAACTAATGGGTTCAAAACATCGATATCCTTCATGATCTTTGAAAGGCCTAACCCTCTCTGTGGTTACCCTCTTGCTGTTAATGTGATTGCACAATATCTTTGGATTATCCTTCACCTTATCTGCCCATGCTATCTCATATCTCCATTTTGCTTTCGTGATTTCTCTCGAAATGATGCCCCACACTCTTTATATTGACTAAGAGATAAAATTGAATAAAGTTGTCTACATATAAAGTAAGGTTTTCTTTGATTCTTGAATAAAAGCTCAATAACTGTAGTTTTCCATTGTTCCTTAAGCTTACCAGCATTACCCTTCACTCTAACAGGGACATAATGACTCTCAACTCCTGTCATCACACTGTTGAATACTTCCCATTTGTCAGACATCGTTTTACCTGCTAACTGTCTACTCCAATTAATCTTGGTAAGCCCTTGACCCATGCCATTAAAATTTATGATACTCCAATTAAAACAAACATTAATGAAAGGCTTATTATTTTCCATAGCCATTATGAAACTAATAGAGTTATGATTGCAAAACCCAAAATATTCCCTCACGTTTACTTCAGTCACTTGTGCTGCCTATTGCACAAAAGAAGGCCTGGTTTTGCTCTTTCTCTGTTAGAATCTTCCGCATATTGATGAAGAAAATTTTCGTGAACACATTTGACAAATTCTTCACCATCCAACCCGTTAACACTGTGGTAGTCCCAATCGATTTTTAGAAAATTAAAATCCCCCATTATTACAACCTTATTAAGCTTACATATATCCGAGATCTCACAACATGTTTGTTTTTCAATTTCTTTCTTACTGTTGGAGAACATATGGTACAATACAATCATCGTGATCTTTCCTTTCTTATTTTTAATTTCAACCAATATATTTTCACTGGACGATTTGTCACAAATGAGCATTTAGTGCAATCTGTTCAAAGTGAACTTTACTTTGTTATTTATAATACTACTTGCATATTTTAACTGGATAATGTTTCAGAAATATCTTCCCCCGTTACAGCAATAATTTATTCCTTAATCAAAAATGGTAGACCTCCCCTCCCTGCTCTCTTCAC
>NC_057714.1:31046667-31056109 GCF_004010195.1 Chiloscyllium plagiosum
TTCCCAGAACTACAGTCTCGACTTGGACATCTTTCAACCAATTTTCTGTAATACATATGATGTCCCAATCCCATGTTCTTAAACATGCCTTGAGTTCATCAGCCTTCCTTGTAAGACCCCTTACATTGAAATAAATGCAATTTCGTGCTTCAGAATTACCATATAATCTTGACTCTCTCGTTTTTCTTTTCCAATTGACTTGCTCTCCTCACATTCATTAACTTCGCTAACCATCCTACCATTTCTACTGGTACTTGGAATATCCCCCTTGCCGTCTCTATCAATATAAAGTTTCCCTACATAGAATGAGCAAATCTCTCTGCTAAGATATTCGTTGCTTTCCAGTTTCGATTAGACCAATCTTACCCAGGTCCACGTAAAACCCAAATGTTGCAGGGAAAGCCACCTAAACCTAATCCAATATTAATTACGTACAAGCCTTATGAATAAAACATGGCGGGGAGCATAGTATAAAAGGTGAATTCAGCTCCATGTCCAAAATAAATTTTGTGGCTCTCTCATAAAAAAAACCTCAACTGCATTATGCTGTAAATTCACCAAAATTGGAATAACAAGAAAACGGGACGAAAATCAATGCTAAGTAGTGAACTTCATAAATGATGATGATGAGAATGGGAGGGATGGAGTTTGGGGGGAATGATAAATAATGTTGTGGTTGACACAATGATAAGCTGCTGGTTCACAGTGAGGAGGAAGGTGTGAGGGTACAGGTGGATATAAACCAACTGTTCAGGTGGACAAATAAATCTCTGATGAAATTTAACACATATAAATGTGATACATTTCTGAAGTGTCAAGACAAGAGTGTACTCAAACTGAACAGAGGCTAGATTTACTTGATTTTACTTTTAAGCAAAGAAGGTTGAGAGATGCTCCTGATGGAGGTGTTTAATAGTATGAGGGGTATGCACAGGGTGATCAGAGAGCAGCTTTTCCCCTTACACGAAGGCTCAATAAAAAGGAGACACACTTATAAAGTGAAAGTGGTCTCACCACTAATCTGTAAACTGTAGAAAAACTTTCTTATTTCTAAATGTATTTGGTTTAAAAATATTTCAACATTTATATTGTCTTCTGAAAAATGTGATATTGATGCAGAGGTTTGTTTTGTGATCCAGATTCCCTATTCCTCGTGCCTCCGTTTCGCAATCTGTTCATTGAAAAAGTACAATTTTTTCATTCAACTCTCCAACATGCTCAAATACAGACACAGTTTCTCAGCTATGATCCAAAGACCAATTTTTGCCCGTTCCCCTGACCTCTTTAAAGACTTATATCCTGTTTACATCTTCCTTTTCTAATCTTTTCAATGTTTCTATTCTTTTAAAATAATTCAAAATATTTTTCATAAGATATACAGTATGACACTTTCCAACAGTGTTGATAATGTAATATGTTTACTCAATATCTAAACTATAAAGTTGCAACAATGCTAAAGTGTTTTGCAGTCCCGTCACCCACTTCCCAGTCTGAAGTTGCAGCAAATAGTCATTGAAATCTCTAAAGAATTGCCAAGTATTTACTTCTGATCGGAATGGTAATTTGTCTCTTTATTATGAAATGGGCATGTCAATTACGGGCTGTCTGTCTGACTGCAACATTTTGATGTGGTTTACTCCAGACAATTAAACAACCGGAATAAAGAACAGGGTATGCCAGCTGGGTGCCAGGCCTGCTGTGGAATCAACAAAGCCTAACTGCGGTCTTTTCTCCACATTAATGTCTTGTTCAGGCCACTCAGAGCAACCTACACCTCCCTCAACCAAACCCCTCGACTCCTGTCACACCAGCCACCAACAATGAATAAAATTCCAAGAACTGCAGATGGAGCAACAAAAGAACATAGAAATTAGGAGTGGCGGAAGGATTATTCACATTAAACACCATCTGCTAGATATAACAATCTGCCCCAATTTCCAATATTCATCTGTAAACTCTTTATTTCCGTAGTACTGCCTGTTTGCCACCTAGTTTAGTACCATCTGTGAATTTAGTTGCTACACTCTGTCTCTCCTTCCAATTCATTGGGATTGATTGTAAACAGTTGACGTCTGAGAACTGAAACCTGTAGCACCTCACTAGTTTTAGTTCGTCAGAGAAAGACCAGTTATCCCGATGCTTAGCTTTCTGTCAGTAAGCCAATCTTTTATACAATTCATATTCTACCCGTAACCCCCTGGGATCTAACCTGCTAGATCAGTCCTTTATGCAGCACCTTGTCAAATGCCTTCTGAAGTTTAGATGTACAGCAGTTGCTGTATCCCAATTATCCACATTGTTGGTTACATTCTCAAAGAACTGCAGCAGGTATGTGAAGCACAACCTGCCCATCATGAAACCGTGCTGACAGTGGTGAACTGATCTTTGTTTTTCCAAATGTTCAGTTATTTCCTACTTTATGGTTGACTGAAGAAACTTCCCCATCACAGAGTTAAAACTCACTGGTATAAAATTTGCCATTCTTTTTCCTATCTCTTGTTTTGAATACGAGTGTCACATTATTAATTTTCCAATAGTTCGGCACAGTTCCAGAATCAAAGGATGTTTTGGAATATCGTAACTAACACGTTAGGTACCTCTGCTGTTACCTCCTTTATTATAATAGAGTGCAGGCCGAGAGCCTGACCTCCCTCTAATCCCATCAATGTATTTAATACATTTTTCCCTCAGCATCGTACTTCCATCAAGATCCTTTGCAGTTGATGAAAGTTTTGGGAAGAAATTATCTTCCACTGTGAAAGCAAGAAGTTTTGGCTTTACCTCTGCCTCTTCTGAGTTTCCCATTACTACCCCACCGTTTTCATTCTCTAAAAGGCCAACATTTGCGTTCAGCATTTTCTTTTACTTTTTATCTACTCGGAGAAGTGTTCTTTATCAATTCTTATGTTTTCGACGCATTTTCCTTCGTAGCGATTTTGATTTTGTTTTTCGAAAAAATTTGTGAACAATTAAAGCGTTTTTCTTTATTCCATTCATAGGAAGATGGCGTCGCTGGTTAGACAGCACTCATTGGCCTTCCCTAATTGCCCAGAGCGCAGTTAAGCGTCAAGCAACTTTGTGTGGGTTTGAAGTCACAAGTAGGTCAGACCAAGCAAGGATGGTGATTTCCGGTCCTAAAGGACATTCATGAAACATATGGGTGTTTCAAACAATAAGCAAAGGATTCATTACCATCAATAGACTCTTAATTACAGGTTCATATTGAATTTAAAATCCACCATCTGCCATGGCGGCATTTGAACCCGAGTACCCAGAACATTATCTGGATCAGCAGTCGGTGATAACGCCTTCATGTTATAATTAAATTCCTTGTTAAGTCATGGATCACTTTTCACCTTTTTAAATTTCCTCTTCCACTCAGGATTACACTTTAATTATAGTTGCCTTAAATGTTTTTGCCAAGTCCACTCAGGCCAAGCCCTTCCTCAGAACAGTAAACTTATCATTGTCCAACACTACACCTCACATCTGTGACTCTTTCTTCACTGTTTCAGTCTGAATGTGAAACTGTAGCATGTTGTGGTCACTCTTTCTAAGGTGATCTTGTACTACAGTATGATTGATAATTCCTTCCTCATTACATTATAACAAAGTCAGTTCTCTGTTTGGTTCCTTGAGATGTTACTCGAAGAAATCATTCCTCCTACGTTCGACGAATCGTCCTTTGAATCTCCCCTTGCCAAATTCATCAATTTAGTCAATATGCATGTTCAAATTGCCCATAATCACTCTTGTGTCCTTGCCTCAAACCTTCGTTATTCCCTGGTTTATGCTATTCCCTACTTTGAAAGTAGTTTGCCCGGGTGGGGGTTTGTGAGCTGGGAATGCTTCTACCAACGGGTATCTTTCAATGTAATTATTTCGAACCGGATGGATTCATCATTTTTGTCCAACGTGCTAATATCATTTCTTATTACAGCCTTGACATCACTCTTATCCAATACAGACACTCCACCTGCTGTTCCTTCTTGTCTGAATTCTGAGTACCCTTGCACAATTAACACCCCAGTCCTGACATTCCTGTAACCACATTTCAGTAATCCCCACCAGGCCATACCTCGTTATCTGTGTTTGAGCTGTCAGCTAATTAATTTTATTTCAAATACTGCACACATTTAGTTAAAAGTATTTTTATGTAAGTTCTATTGATTTGTCTTTCTCTTTTAATAGTTTTGTGCACAGGCTCTTCATCCTTATTTATTGATCCCCGATAATAGTGAGCCTATCATTTACTCCAACTTTCTACTCATTTCTTAAATTGTTACTGTTCCTTCCTTCAGCATGATCATGGACTGGCTCTGCCTGTTTAGTTCACTTTCTGCTCAGTTTCTAACCTGCTGCTTTGGTTCCCAGCCTCCTGTATTATGAGGTTAAACCTACCCGAGTTACACTATCACACCTCCCTTGCACGATGTTGGGGCCACTCCAGTTAAGGTGCGCCCTGTCCTTTTTGCACAGCTCTCACCTGCCCCGGAAGCTATCCGAATCATCCAAATATCAGAAAGCCTCCTCCAAGACCAGCTCTTTAGCCACGTAGCTCCCTCTTCCTTGTCTCAATTGTAGGTGGCACAAGGAGTAATCCTTAGACTACAATCCTGGAGATCCTGCTTTTAAACTCAGGCCTCGCTTCCTAAAATTTTTTGCAGGACCGTTCAGCCCTCCTACGTATGTCATTCGTATCAATGTGTACCACAACCGATGGCTGTTCAGTTTGCCCTGAACATGCTCGGAGACATCCCTGATCCTCGCACCAACCGCCCTTTGTATGAAGAATTCATATAATCATAAAATCACTGCGGTGGGGAAACAGGCCATTTCACACAACACGTCCACGCTGACCCTCCGAAGAGTAACGCACCCTGATCCATTCCCCTACTTTATTACTCTGCATTTACCCCTTACTAATGCATCTAACCGGCACATTGCTGAACACTTTTGGCAAAAAGTCAGCAACCTAGACCCATTCCGTTACCCTGTGTTAAATCTGCTTTCTCCCAACAGATGCTTCCAGAGCTACTGAGCATTTCCAGCAATTTCTGGTTTTGTCACCGATGATAGTTGCATATTGATTAAAACATATGCAACTCAGACTTGAAACAAAGCTGTTGGCAAAAAGTCAGCAACCTCGACCCATTCCGTTACCCTGTGTTAAATCTGCTTTCTCACAACAGATGCTTCCAGAGCTACTGAGCATTTCCAGCAATTTCTGGTTTTGTCACCGATGATAGTTATATTGATTAAAACATATGCAACTCAGACTTGAAACAAAGCTGAATTTAAACTCTCAGGAGAAAATTAAATATTTGGTCATTCTCTGATCCCAGTTAAGTTCTATTAAATTACTCCTGTCCGTCAACATCATTTGTTCACTTTCTCAATCCTGAATAAAGGAGATTTTTGCATTTTTTAAAAAAATATCAGAAACCTCGGAAACGTTGCACACTTCTTCATATGGGAATGTGATCGCATCTCATTCTTTCGTCTCAGTTCAATTACAGAGGATTATTCACAACACACAGACACACACATACATACACACATACACACAGACACACATAAACATACATACACACATACATACATACACACACAGTCAGACAGACATACACACACACCGAAAACGGGTCTTTTTTTGAAACAGAAAAGAAGTATTATGTCAACGTAGATGATCGAATTTATGGATAATTATGTAGGGCTGACAAACGATATTGTTATAAAGGTGTAGAGGTGTACATTGTTCTGAAAGAAGTTAAAATGTAACATTTGACTGTGAAGTTAATCGTGAGTCTGAGTTGCCATGGAACAAAAACAAATTCAGTTTAAATTATGCCCCAACACACTGAAATCCAATCGAGTTTGAAATATAATGCAATGTGTTGAGGTGTAAAACTGGTCATTTTGAACATTTAGGGGGAGAACTGTTAAGGACATCCACAAAGATAGACTGCTGGCGGAAGAGCTTTCTGAAAGGTACCTGTCTATAAGAAGTTTGCACAGCAGAACATCGAAGCCAACCGAGATAAAAATCTACAGTGCAAAATCTACAAAGGAAAATTGACAAAGCTGACTGGTTTTGAAACGTGATTTTTTTTTGTAAATCTTAATCTTGGTGTTTTGTTTTATCGGCGTTTGAAAACGCACAGTAGATTTAATCATTTGCACATTATTGTCCGAGAGTTTTAAACAAAAAGTCGGTGAGACACTTTGTTTAATTTCGGTGACTTGTGGTTGGTTAAATTAAAGGTGAGAGAAATGGTTCTTAAAATGTTAAAGAAGTTCTGGCGTTTGAAGATGATTCTCACATTTGCCGAGGGCGTTTAGAAGGAAAGATAAAGGCAAAACTTTTAGAATTAGCAAAGAATTTAGATTTGTGTTTTACCAAGAACAAGAGTAAAGCTGAAATTATCAGGAAATTACTCAAACACAAAGTTTTGTCAGAGCAACAATTACAATTCAACAAAAATTACAATTCAAGAAAATGCAGTTTAACGATAAATGAAAGGAAAGAGACAGAGAAAGAAGAAAGAGAAAGCAAAAGAGAAGAGAGAAGAAAGAAGTTTCGTAGCTGAGCAAAGAGAGAGAGAGAAGAAAAGGCGAGAGAAAGAGAAAGAAGGTGCTTAGTTGAGCAAAAAAGGAGCGAATTTGAACTTGAGAAGTTGCGATTTAGTTAGCAAAGTCAAGTTAACATGATGGAGATTAAAAGGGACATTAGTGACATATACAACTATGTCAAAACTCTGCCACATTTTGATGAGAAAGATGTTGAAGCCTTCTTTATTTCATTTGAAAAATTGGCTAGGCAGATGGAGTGGTCTGAGGATTTATGGGTAATGCTACTTCGGACTAAGCTGTTCGGCAGAGCTAGAGAAGTATTCGCTGCGCTGTCAGATGAGAGGGTCAAGAGATTATGAAGACGTCAAACAACGTGTTTTATGTGCTTACGAATTGGTACGGGAAGTATATAGCCTTATGTTGAGTTCGAAAGAATTAAACATAGGTATTTTGATAGATAGGGTGCAGGCTTTAAAGATAGATAAGACCTATGAGACTCTAAGGGAGATTATTCTGCTGGAGGAGTTTAAATACTCACTTCCAGAGATGATAATAATTCACGTGGAGGAACAGAAGGTTCAGGAATTGAAAAGGGCAGGAGAATTAGCAGATGAATACATGTTGCTGCATAAGACAGGCTTCCTGCCAGAATTTCGTCCTGTGAGGGATAGAATTTGGGAGAAGGGGAGATGCTACACTATAAAAGAAAGAGTAGAGAATAAGAGTTTACCAAAGATTAAAGAAGATGCCCAAGTGAGTGGAAAGGAGGTGAAAGGCCTGAGCAGTTTTCATTGTAATGGAAGGGGACACAGAAAATTCCATAGCTGTGGTTTCAGATGGGCATTGGGAAAAGACGTTTCCACTGATAAGGAGGGATATGTATGGACACAATGCTGATCGTTCAGAAAAGGACTGTGGGAAAAGATGTGGTAAAAGAATGTAAGCCAGTGGCATCAGTGAAAGTCTTAAAGGAGAAGCCAACAAGAGCCGAGGAGCTGCAGGAAAGTGCACAGCCTCGGCAGGGGCTGGGTATGGAGTTAGTACCTAATCTCTATAAAGAATTCGCCTCAGTGACTAAAGTTTACTCAGAAATAAGTGGGGTAGAAGGGCAATAAGTTATAATTTTGAGAGATACATTAACTAACCAGTCGCTAATAGAAAGAGATGAACGAATTTGCAGTCTTTCTGATGTGTTATCAGAGAGTATAGTAATTTATGGGAAAGATGGGCAGAAATCTAGCGTTCCCCTATGTAAGATCAGGTTGGAGTACCTACTCAAGACTGGGGAAGTTACAGTGGGAATGATTGACAGAGTGTCGGATTCAGGAATCCAGTTTGTTCTTGGGAATGATTTAGCAGGGTCCAAGTTGGGAGCGACACCCCTCGTTGTGGAGAAGCCCAAGGAAGACCAAGAAACTGATGAGTTAAATCAGAAATATCCTGGTATTTTCCCAGACTGTCCAGTAGCCAGATCCCACTATCATAACTCACAGCATGAAGCACAGCTAAAGACAAAGATTAAGGAGTTGAGGTTCAGTTAGCTGGTACCCTGACAAAGATTAAGGAGTTGAGGTTCAGTTAGCTGGTACCCTGTTTGCCTTAATGGTGCAGGGAAAACCTGAACAAGCAGAGAGTCAGACAGAGGTGTTTTGTCCTGAAAGGCAAAGGGACTTGCAACAGGCAGACAAGGTGATAAAAGATATATATGTGGATGTGTACTCTGAAAAGGAGGCAGAGGATATTCTTGAGAGTTATTATCCGAAAGATAGATCTTAAGACCGAAATGAAGACCACATCAGGTTAGTGCAGAGGAGACATGTGCCGAGGTGCACCAGATTCTGTTGCCAGTAGCATAGAGACAGGACGTTTTACGTGTAGTACATGAACTACCTGTAAGAGGTCACCTAAGGGTACGAAAGACTCGGGCTAAGGGAGAAAACATTTTTATTGACCTGGAATGCACAAAGATCTGGTTAACTTTTGGCATACATGTCATTCATGCCAAATAGTAGGTAGGCCACGGACAGTAATGAAACTAACACCTCAGCTGCCAATTCCCACATTCGAAGTCCTCTTCATGTGAGTTATAAATGAGTGTGTATGTCCCTTCCTGAAAAGTAGAGGAGAGAAAGAATTGGAGAAACAGGTGGCAGTTACTGCCCCACAGAGTGAGGAATCAAATTCAAATGTTTTGGATTTTGATGTGCCTCAAAATATGTTTAAAATGCAGATGTCCTTGAGCAGTGGGTTAAGTTCGTAAGCTATCTGTCTCAGGAGCATATTGCAGTATGAGGGCATATGTAAGAATTATGTGGAGCGGGACTAATGCTATTGTACATGAAGTTGACGTAGAGAATACTGTTCCTATAAAACAATACCCATATCATCTTAATCCTCTCAAAGCCAGACAGGTCCAGAAGGAGGTGGAGGCTATGCTCACTGAGGACATCACCAAACAAAGCAAGAGCGAGTGGAACTCGCTGATTTTTCTTAGTTCCCAAACTGAATGGGACTCAATGATTTTGCTTGTGTGAGAAACGAACCCACTTAATCAATAATTTTCAGTCCAACTCAAAGAGTTCCGAAACAGCACATTTATTTGAACAACTATAAAGATGGGTGGCTCTATGAAGAGAGACACATCCGAAAGTAAAATACAGAGCTTTTTTTTATACTTTTCTGAGGGATCTCTCGACACCCCTACACTGAGCAATAAACCTATCATAAGTGTCTACTTCATTCTACCACCTTATTTGATTATTACTTGTGCCCGTTATTCCTTCATTTGGGAATTCCCTGCACCCAAACCTAAGCCTATCATACTTAATAATTGCCTCTCTTGTTTTTCTTTAAATCTGCCTTATTTGTC
>NC_057714.1:31059669-31073066 GCF_004010195.1 Chiloscyllium plagiosum
TAACCTCCATAGGATTTGAGATGAATTGCTGAGTTACTATACTTCCACTAACTTCCCACAATCTACCAACTGCAAATATCGGCTTCTATGACACGGGGATTGGTACTCTCGGGGACCATTAGTATCACATAAGACGTTCTTCCTAAAATGCAATCAAGGAAGGGGAGCAAAAAGGCTAAACTATACATTCTCTCCATTCGTGAAAAGGTCGTGCCGAGAGACTAATCCAACAATTTGACAGAAACTTATCACACGATCACGTTGCAACCGTACAAATAATCACTTATCAGTCCATTAAATGGTCCATTAAACAGTTCTCTTTAATTTGAGTTTAAGCGGTTCCGTTGTTGTTTCTGCTCTCCAAATTCCCTTGTCGTCCGGGGGTTTCACTGGGTCTTTGATTCTTGTATAATGTGTCCAACCCTTTTCGGCCGTCTTAATTGGCGTCTCTTTCATGAGGAGGGCTTGATACGGACCTTCCCAGTCTGGCTGAAGTTTCGTCTCCGACCATGATTTGACTGGGACCCAATCGCCTGGTCTGAGCGGATGCACTGCAAAGTCAAGGGGTGGCGTCTGGGCACGCAGAGCCTGAGTTCGAAGAAAAGATAGAGAACTGGACAGGGCCAGTATATATTTCCTTAACTTCTGTTCATTAATTGGAACCACCCCTTTTGTGCCAAATAAGGTAAGCCGAACAATATTTCATTGGGGACAATCCCAAGTCCTTTCTAGGTGCTGTTCGCACCCGTAGGCGAGCCAAGGATAGACACTTTGTCCACGGGAGTTTGGTCTCAAGTACTAATTTAGATAGTTGCTTTTTCAGCGTCTGATTCATTCTTTCAACTTTTCCTATTGGGGAATGGGTGCCAATGGGTGTGAACTTCCCCGGAGATTCCTAAACTCTTCATTGTCTCCTGTAATACTTTAGAAGTAAAATGTGTGCCTTGATCTGAGTCTATATGTTCTACTACCCCGTACCTGGGAATTATCTGTTCAAGAATCACCTTGGATACCCCATTCGCAGTAGCTAGAGCCAAGGGGTATGCTTCAACCCATCCAGATAAATGGTCAACGATCACCAACAGGTACTTGAAACTTCCCACCCGGGGTAACTCGGTATATTCTACCTGAATACTCTGAAATTTTCGTAGCCCAGGTGGTCGTCCTTCCTGAACCTGTCTCCTCAAAACCTTTTTGTTTATCTTTTTACATGTTATACATCCTTCACATATCTGTTTGGCAATGGTATATGCTTCTTCACATCCATACAGGTACTTGAAACTTCCCACCCGGGGTAACCCAGTATAATCTACCTGAATACTCTGAAATTTTCATAGCCCAGGTGGTCGTCCTCCCTGAACCTGTCTCCTCAAAACCTTTTTGTTTATCTTTTTACATGTTATACATCCTTCACATATCTGTTTGGCAATGGTATATGCTTCTTCACATCCATATCTTCGCAGGACGAAATCGCACATTGCCTACACCCCCAATGACTTCCCTGATGCAAAATGGTCATAATTTCTCAAATCATCATTTTATTAAGCATCTCCCTTCCATCAGGTAGCAGTCAACGCCCCTCTTCTGTTTGAACTGCACCTGCGTCTTTCAATTCCTCCTCCTCCACCTTAGTATTAAATAATGGAGTACTCACAGGATCTGGGAGCGAAGGTATCAGGGGACATATTACTGCTTCTAGTGGACTCATGGCGCCCTCCCTAGCTGCCTCATCCACCAATCTATTCCCCCTTACTTCTAGGGTATTCCCCTGTTGATGCCCATTCACATGAACCACAGCTATCTCCAGGGGCAATATTAGGGATTCTAAAACTCGCTTTATTAATCCTTCATGAACTAATTCCTTGCCTCTACTGGCCCCTCAAAATCCATCCCAGAATATTTGCACGCAGAGTCCTTCAGTCTTTGTACAAACTCCGAGGGACTCTCTTCCTTTCCTTGACAGGCCTCAAATGCGGTCGTTAACTTCTGCGACTTCGGTGTGGCTTCTCCAATTGCCCTTATTAATAAATTTTTCATAATTTTTATCTTTTCCCTATCTTCTTGTTTTTGATGATCCCAACTTATCCCCTGCCTGACCTGCCCCTTCAGTTCCTATGGGTGTTCTCTGTCCCAGACCCCAAATGCTGCTTTCCTTATCAACCCTCTTTCTTCTCCACTAAATAAAATATTTAGTATGGACATCAATTCTGTACAAGTATATACATGCAGACCCAGGAATTGATCAATCTGTTCTAACAAACCTTACGGGTCTTCTTTAAGTATTTTCATTTCTTTTTTAAAGGACCTTACTTCCCCACTAGTTAAAGGGGCATTAACAAACCCAATTTCTCTTTCCCCGATCGGGACCTCTCTTAATGGAAGCATGTTTTGGACCAACATTTCTTCCGCCTCCCCTTCACTTTCTTCTAATCTTTCCATTTAGCTTCTGGTGCGTTTTGCAATTGGGACTTGACTTTTATCTATTTCCTGTTCTGTCTCAGACGTGGTGGGACCTTCATCCCCCTGCCCCAGTCCCACTGCCTGCCCCTGACTCGTACCAGAAACCGCCATGGGCTGTGGGATTCTTCCATATGGCGGGGGTAAATTATCTAATACCTTCATCTATTTTTACAATGCACATCCATATTTTAGATTCACCCTTCCAATAGGAGGCATAACCAGACTCCTCCTGACTGAAGGGTTCTTTTTCATTCACATGTAAATTTAAACATTGACAAACCCAGTCCTCGTCCGACCCGTACTTTGGCCAGAAGACAGCAGGACGAAGAATAGGTTCCTTAATCCATACAAAATAACAATATTTTATCATCTTCTTTCTATCTTTTTGTCGTGTGTGTTCATTTTGTTTCCAATTTCCCAACATCCAACCCAACGGACTTTCTGGAGGAATGTTGCCAGGGGCGCCTCCCTTGTCAATGGAGAATTTTCATATACTACTTGTTGCACAACCCATTTCACCCTGGTTCACCACCCAGTAGCCTCAATCACCTCTCCCTATAGGGGTCCAATCCCTACAGAAAATGAGGATTCTTTTCCCCCAGAAAACTCAGGTAAATCCTTGAGTCCAACTCAAGGTAGGGCACATTTTAGGGGTTAGCCTGACCCCTGACAGGCGATTCTGGTGTCCTAGTAAATCGTGAAAAGGCAATCGAGTTAGGGGTCCCACCCCTATGAACCAGAAACCTCGAGTCCAACTCGAGGTAGGAGCTTGGTACTCCCGAACCCCTCAGGTTACTTTCATTAGTCCCTCATAACTACTGAAACCCAAGCCAGCCACCAAGGTAGTACTTAAATGTCAGTATTCTTGCGTTGGTCTGTGCACGGAATTAGTGGCTATTGGACGTCTTTCGGTTGTGCCTTCCCCCTTGAGTCCCACCCAAAGTCCCCTTGAGTCCAACCCAAGGTATACACACTCACTACCAATTGGTTCGGAACGACTCTTAAAGGATTCAATTCAGGCAATCCCTCAAGTCACCCACCGCCGAAAAACAGGAGACCGTTCTCAAGGAGCGGGGTGCGCCTTCGCATTTATCGACGGCGGGAGCCTTTTCAGGAGCTGAAGTTCGTCCCGGACAAGCCCCCAATTTTGAGAAACGAACCCCAGTTAATCAATAATTTTAAGTCCGAGTCGAAGAGTTCCGAAGCAGCACATTGTAATCTTGCAAGATGGGTGGCTCTATGAAGAGAGACACACCCGACAGTAAAATACAGAGCTTTTCATACTTTTCTGAGGGGTATCTCGAAACCCTTACACTGAGCAATAAATCTATCATAAGTGTCTATTTCATTCTATCCCCTTGGTTATTACTTGCGCCCGTTATTCCTTCATTTGGTAATTCCCTGCACCCAAGCCTAAGCCTATCATACTTATTAATTGCCTCTCTTGTTTTTCTTTAAATCTGCCTTATTTGGCTGTCCTTACTCGTTACAGCCTTCCTGTTATTTTGTCCAGTTCCTCTTTTCTTATCTAACCTTCTGGCTTCTGAGATCATCCTTTACCATCTTGGTAGTCCAAAAAGCGGACATACAAACTATGAGCTTATTCCAAAATGCCCCTGCTGCTTTTTTTTTTGGTCAGCTACAACACTCAAAAGTAATTTCTTAATTAAAACTATTTCTTAAAAGACCCTTTATATTCGTTAAAATCAACATACACCTGATAACCTGAAATTGATCTCTCTCATGTCTGTTGTTCATTACAATAATCCGAATATCTTGAATTTATTTGCCTTACGTCACTGATTAAAGTGTGAATGTTAGTACGCTGCTTCTAAATACCTCTCAACACTTAATAACTTTGCAGTCTTAAGGATTCTACGGTGTAAATAATATTTAAGGTGAGGGGGAAAGATATAAAAGGGATCTGACGGGGCAACTATTTTCACAAAGTGTGTTTGGCATATTGGGATGTGTTGTCAGAAGAAAAGCAGCAGCTGATACAATTACAACATCTAAAAGATTTTTGGACAGTTATGTGGATAGAAAACGTCCAGAGGGACAAACACAGAAAAACGGAACTAGTTTAGTTTAAGAAACCTGGCCGGCATGACAAGTTAGGCTGAATGGCCTGCTTCCGTGCTGTATCAATCGAGCATTCTACAATTCAAACTTGACTGTGATTGGCAAAGGAAAGAACAAACGGGTGTTAATTCTATTTTGTGTCCATAAATAAGCGACATGAATTTTAAATAATTTTGTCACATGAAATAATTCACTCTTATTGTGATTAGAAATACAATGAATGTGAGCATTGAAGTGAATATAATTAAATTAATTCAACTGTGTTTCCATGATTAAAATAGCTGCTGAGGATCCTTGATAACTATGTACCTGTCAGACAGGGAGGAAGTTGACGAGCACAGAAGCCTATATTTACTAAGGAAGTTTAGTATCCTGACAAGAGGAAGAAGAAGCCTTATGTTAGAAGGAGATGTGAAGGCTCAGTTATGGCAACTGAGAGTTAAACGTTAGCCAGGAAAAATCTCAAGAGAGAGCTAAGACGAGCGAGGGGGGCACGTGGATGAGAAGTTGTTGTCAGATGGGATCAGGAAAAGCCCTAAAGCTTTATATAGGTATATAGGGGATAAACGAATTACGACAGTAAGATTTGGGCCAATCAAGGATGTTGTGCATGGAGTCAGAGTGGATAAAGGTAAGCACGAAATGAATATTTTTCGCCAGTGTTCACTTTGGGAAAAGACCATGTTGTCGAGGTGAATACTGAGAAATAGGCTACTCGACTAGATGGGACTCAGGTTCACAAGGAGGAGGTGTTTGAAATTCCTAGAAACGTAAAAATAAATAAATCCCCCGGGCTGGTTGGGATTTATCCTAAGATTCGCTGGGAAGCCCGGGAGGCAATTGCCAAGCTTTTGGCTTTCATCTTCATGTCGTATTGTCTATAGAAGCAGTACCAGAACTCTGGAGGATAGCAAAAGTCATTCCCTTGTTCAACAAGGGGAGTGGAGGCAATCCTGGTAATTATAGACCAGTCAGCCTTACTTCAGTTGTGGTTAAAGTCTTGGAAAAGTTTATAAGAGATAGGATTTATAATCATCGCGATAGAAATAAACTGATTAGGGGTAGTCAGCACAGTTTTGTTAAAGGTAGATCGTGCCTCGCAAATCTTATTGAGTTATCTGAGAGTGTGACCAAACAGGTGGATGAGGATAAAGCCATTAATGTAGTGTATATTAATTTCAGTAAGGCATTTGATAAGGTTCCACATGGGAGGCTAAAGCGCAAAATATGGAGGCATGGGATTGAGGATAATTTAATGGTTTGGATCAGCAATTGGCTAGCTGAAAGATGAGAGAGAGTGATGTTTGATAGGAAATGATCATTCTGGAGTTCAGTTCCTAGTGGTGTACAGCAAGGATCTGTTTTGGGACCACTGCTGTTTGTCATTTTTTATAAATGTCCTGGATGAGGATGTCAAGAGATGTGTTAGTAAATTTGCGGACAACACCAAGGTCAGTAGAGTTGTGGATAGTGCCGAAGGTTGTTGTAGGTTACAAAGGGACATACATAAGCTGCAGAGCTGGGCTAAGAGTTGGCAAGTGGAGTTTAATGCGGAAAGGTGTGAGGTGATTCACTTTGGAAGGACTAAACAGAATAAAGTGCACAGGACAAATGGTAAGATACTTGGCAGTGTAGATAAGCAGACAGATCTCGGTGTCCATGTGCATAGTTCGCTCAAATTTGCCACCCAGGTTGATAGGGTTTTTAAGAAGGCATACGGTTAGTTAGCTTTTATTATTGGAAGGATCGAGTTTCGGAACCACGAGGTCATGCTGCAGCTGTATGATGCTCTGGTATGGCCGCACTTGGAGTTCTAGTGTGCAGTTCTGGTCACTACATTATAGGAAGGATGTGAAAGCTTTGGAAAGGGTTCAGAGGAGAGTTACTAGAATGTTGCCTGGTTTGGAGGGAAGATCTAATGAAGAAAGAACTTGAGCCTGTTTTTGTTAGAGCGAAAATTGCGAGGTGACTTAATTGAGAAGAAGAAGATAATCAGAGCTTTAGATTGGGTGAACAGTGAGAGTCTTTTTCCTTGGATGGTGATGGCTAGATTGAGGGGACACAGCTTTAAATTGAGGGGTGATAGCCAAAGGACAGATATCAGAGGTAGTGTCTTTATTCACATAGTAGTAGGGGCGCGGAAAGCAATGACTTCAACAGTAGTTGACTCGCCAAATTTACGGGTTTAAATAGTCATTTGATAGGCATAGATGATATTAGAATATTATAGGTTAGATGGGCTTCAGATTGGTTTCACAGGTCGGTGCAACATTGAGTGTGCAATGGCCTGTACTGCTCTGTAATGTTCTATGTTCTATGTAACTGTCTGAAGCTGAACTAGACTGGTCAAAACCATGGAGGTATATTACAACTCACGGTGAGTTTCCAACCATGTACCCACCATCACCACAAAGACTACATACATTTGAACTTCAGTAACATCTCAGTCTGCTGCTGAAACTCTCATCCAGTCTTTTGTTCCCTCTAGACATACCTCAATAAATACACTCCCGGTTGGCCTCCCACTTTCCACCTCGCTGTCATCTTGAGATCAACCAAAAGTCTGTTGTGCGTGTGTGCTGTTCACCCTGTGCTCACTACTATGTACATTCCTGGGTGACACATAACCAACATACTAACACTCCTATAATTTTTAAGTTTTGCCATCACACCACACTCTCTTTGTAAACTGCTCCAGCCTCACAACCCTCTGAGATGCATCTGAAGAAGGATCACTGGACTTGAAGCATAATTTTTCTTTCTCTCCACTGATGCTGACAAACCTGCTGAGTCTCTCCAGCAATTTCTGTTTGTGTTTCTGATTTCCAGCATCCTCAGTTCTTTTATTTTTTTCCTCCAAAATATTTGCACTTCCCTGGCTTGCAACATCCTGTGGATTTCCAATTTTAACTCTCCCTATTACACCTATTACATGTTTTCAGTTTCCAATGCAATAAGCTCTTGAATTTACTACCTAAACCTCCCTAATTTTCAACATCCCTTTGCTTGTTGGGAATACTCTTTAAAAATCTACCTCTTTGAGACTGTTTCTGGTCAGTTGTCCTAATATGACCACGTGCGCCTGGTGTCAAATATTGTTATATGACTACCTTGTGTCATATGTCAGATTGTTGCATTGTATCAAATGTATGAAAAATATAAAGTGTTGTTCATTTGGACAAAGATAACTAGTCCTTCATGATAATTTGATAACTCCTTACCTAACAGCACTGCAGGTGCACCTTCAATGCGCAGACTGCAGTGGATCAGGAAGATCAAGCATATTTACTGATCCTTGAGGTGATAATTCCAAAGTTAATGTTTCAGGATAGGCTAAATGAATGAGAGAGCGTAAACGTGGTGCTGAGCCTTTTGGTTAATATAGGCACAAAGCAGAACAGTAAAGGACTGTTGTACAAATAATTCCTGACTATGAAACATGTTGTGGAAAGGTAAAGCTTCTAAACCTATTGCATATGGTCAAAGGAATGCAGTAGAAACATCATCCAGACACAATCTGATAAAGTGACGAGAAATATTAATCAGACAGATACTCACAGTATTAGAGACGGAGGGAAGGCAGAAGCGAAACATAGCTATATATTGAAATAGATTCAGATCCACGTTAAGGATATACACCAGCTTTCCAGTGACAGAACCTCTCACAGGTAACATGCACAACACTGAAAACTGCAAATTGTTGGCCAATGGTCACAAATACTCAACAACTGCTGTTGTCACTGCTGGTAATTTGAAATTCTCCTGTCGAACCTGCAGCTGGATAGATATCAGAAGTACTGGAGTTAAAGAAAAATCACACAGTTGAAGAAATTCTCAGGAAGCAGGTGATGGCACTGTGCTACTGTCACTGCATGGTAACATCACCCACAGGAACACATAGCAACTGGGTCTGTGCAAACCAGAGATCACTTATATATTAGGAAGGATGGCAGGTTCCCTGAGAGGGGACAGATCACCCACACATTGGAAGGACAGAAGGGTCCCTGAGAGGAGACAGATCACCCACACATTGGGAAGGATGACAGGGTTCCTGAGAGGGGACCGACTGGTTCCTTTGCCAGAATAGTTCAAAATTGAGAGATTCATAATGCGAGGGTTTAACTGAAGCTGTAGGGAGAATTGACAAAGTGTACCATTTACTGTTGGTTAAGACAATGTAGGTGAAAATAAGGCGTTCACATTAACTGAGAGAAATTGATGATGAGATTCAAAACTGAAGATTGTGGACAGATTGGCATGGAGGATTTGATGTGGTGGTTACTTAGATGGGATTGTGTACCCAATGTACCTGAACGATAGGTAACGCTGACTGGCGTGAAATGCTGTATTTAAGCTCCAGTTTCTGTCAAGCCATGTGCTTGAATTATCCCAGAACCAGAGCCACAAGTGAAGTACCTCAGGCAGTCACATCGATGGGCCTGGGTAACTTCCAGTTTGTAATAGTTCGTTTTCCTCAGGTTGTTTGCAGACACCCTCAAGCTCTCTGACACTGTCAGTGATGAAAGTGGGAAAAATTGTGAAAGACTATGAAAACAGTGAGAGCTCCTGCTGTTCCACCGCCCTTCAGATCCCCGCTAACCTTCTTGCTTTAGGGAAATCGGCAGGCCTGGTTGGTGACAGGCTGTGTGGCTCAAATTGTCAGTAGCGGGCAGCAAGATCAAAAAAGGTAGGTCAACACCATACAGGTGTACAGCTTTGATTGTTTTAGGTCAGAGTATTGGAGTGATCGCTTACCTCCATTTAAACAAGAAAATCCATGGCAAGGTAAGATTATAACCAAAACCATCCATGATACTGTATTCCCCAGATCCATATGGAATGAGACAAAGACGAACACTGCTCCCTACAGATCCTCACTGCCAACAGAAAGCGGCCTCAGCAGCTTCTGCCCAACCCTGGGACATAGTTTATGGAAACTCATTCCTTATGGGGGACCCTTCCCGTGTGAAATGGGAACAAGTGCATGTTTCCACACTGTAAATAATCTAATCTAATCTAATCTAATCTAATCTAATCTAATCTAATCTAAAAAAAAAACACATTTTTAGATGTGGTAACGGTTGCAGCTGATCCTCCCCATCTTTTCAAACATTGTAACCAAACTCCTGTCCCCAACATTGGAAGCTGCATAATTTTGTGGTAAGAACAGTGTTATGAAATTGAAGCCGTGCACTACACCTTTAAGAGACAGTGAATGGTGTTCAGAACTGAGAGTTTACAAATACCTGAAAGGACTAGCTAGCTGTCTCAGCAGGAACTCGAAATTTAAAAAGATGCAATGTTTGGCTGTGAAATGGATACCTGAGTTGATTGCTGTATTGAAAAGAGTTCGAATTTAACCAATCTGTTTAAATTATGCCTCAGTACACTAAGATTGAATCGCGCGTGAATTTAGTATGGTGAAACATTGCAGAAGTGAAAGACCTCATTCCTTTTGCCCCCACTGGCCGTACTCTGTGAAATAGTCCTAGATTCTCACCTGAGAATTTTTGCTGTTGGAAGTTACCTCACAAACCGTGTTAATCCGTAATGTATTGAGTAAATCACAAAACAGGCAGCATTTAACGCAGAACAGAATCAAACATTACAAGTGAAATGCATTTCCAGATACACGGAAGGATGAATGTTGTCTGTGAGACAATCCGAGGGCAATAAACCATAACCGGCTCCCAGAAATTGGAAGCAGGACAACACCAGACTGGTCTTCCAAACATACTGCGCTGACATATCCCGGCAAGTGCTCAAATGAGAGAAAAGATAAAACAATCAGAATGGGTCATGAAAAGTGAAGATTACCAAACACAGTCTCAATCAGATTAGAGTTGCCATTCGATCACCAATGCAGGGTTGCTTGCAGCGTAGCAGCAGCCTCCGTCTCCAGGACAGAAATTAAGGTCTGAGAGAAATTGAGGAAAATATAACTTCACAATTAATTGGAACTGTTTTCCGACTCGCCAGAACATTAAACAGTGACAAGTGGAATCACTGCAGGATTTTGGTTCACAACAGCGATCAATTACCAATCCCTGCTGGGTTTCAGTGAAAACAGTGAACAACACAATTTGCCTGGAACATGACGCAGCAGCGGAGCGGCTTGAGCGAAGGTCTTTTCGTGTGAAAGCTGAATGTGATCACTCCAGTACAGACACTGACCCAATCGAGAGTCTGAACTCTTCCACATCAGAGCTAAGTTTCCAAGAAACAAAACCAGCTGGTTGTATTGAACTGATTCACAGCTGTGTTTAACACTGAACCATAACACGCGCGGGTACACCAGGCATTCTGCAGCAGGAAGATGCAAAACCCACGGTTCTGTGGAGACGGAAGCCGCATTTCCGCAACTTGGCCACACTTTAAATAGTTTTAAATCGCTGTCTGAGTTTACCCTGAAGTTTTAGTTATTGACATGAGCAGAATAACCTGCACTGAACTGTAAATAGCTCTCTGAGGTTACCCTGCAGTTTGTAGTTATTGCTATGATCAGTTGGACCGACACTGAAATGTAAATAAATGACTGAGTTTATTCTACAATTATTACAGTTCAGTGCAAGGTAAACTGATCATATAAATGACTACAAACTGCAGGGTAACCTCAGCGAGCTGTTTACAGGTCAATGGATGATAGATTGCTCATAATCAATAACTACAAACTTCAGTGTAATCTCAGACAGCTATTTCTAGTCCAGTGCTGGTCATGCTGCTCCTGTCAATAGCTACAAACCACAACGTAAACTCCAACAGATATTTACAGTTAAGCGGAGATTATACTGGCCACCATCAAAACAGCGGAAAAAGGGGGTGCTGTGCTAGTTTGTTGCACTGACCTCTACCCCGCTGAAGCCAGGCACCAACTCGAAAACACCTCCTCTTACCGGCCTTTCGACCATGACCCCAACCCCCATCCCCAAACCATCATCTCCCAGACCATACAGAACCGCATCTTCCAACCACAGCATTCAACCTCATTTTTAGGGAACCTCGTACCGCCTGATTCTGCCTCCTAACCAAGATCCACAAACCTAACTACCCTGGCCAACCCATTGTCTCAGCCTAGTATTGCCCCACCGAACTCATCTCCACCTACCTCAGTACTGTCCTAGCCCCGGTCCAGGAATTGCCCGCATACATTTAGGACACTATACTCGCCCTCCACCTCCACAAAGACTTCTGTTTCTCTGGCCCCCAACACCTCATCTTCACCAAGGACATCTAGACCCTCTACACTTCCATCCACCATGACTAGGGCCTCCAAGCCCTCGGTTTCTACCTATCCCAACGTCCCCACCAGTACCCTTCCACTGACACACTTACTCGTCTGGCTGAACTGGTCATCAGCCTCAACAATTTCTCCTTCGAATCCTCCCACTTCCACTAGACTAAAGGTGTAGCCATGGACACCCAGATGGCCCCCTGCTATACCTGTCTTTTTGTTGGCTACATAGAACAGTTTACCTTCCGTAGTTCCACTGGCAACACTCCCCACCTCTTACTCCGCTATGTTGATGACTACAGCGGCGCAACCTCGTGCTCCCGTGAGGAGGTCGAGCCGTTCATCAACTCCACCAACACATTCCACCCCGACCTTAAATTCATCTGGACCATCTCAGACACTTTCTTCCGCTTCCTAGACCTCTACATTTCAATCCACGAGGACTGATATTTTTTACACACCCATCCACTCCCAAAGCTACTTGGATTACACCTCCTCCCACCCTACCTTGTACAAAAATCCTATCCCATATTTCCAATTCATCTGCCTCTGCTGCATCTGCTCCCAGTTCCATCACAGATCACATCAGATGGCTTCCTTCTTTCAGACCAAAGTTTGCCCTCCGACGTGTTTGAAGGTGTCCTCCAATGCATCTCATCCATATCCCACATCTCCGCCCTCGAACTCCACCCCTCCAACCATAACAAGGACAGATCCCCCTGGTCTTCGCCTTCTACCCCACCAACCTCCCCATTAATCGCATCATCCGCCGACATTTCCGCCACCAACAAAGGGACTCCACCACCAGATATGGTTGTCCCTATCCACCCCTATCCACTTCTCGCAAAGACCGTTCTGTCTGCAACAACCTGGTAAGGTTCACAGCCCTCAACAATCCACCCTCCCCTCCTGGCACCTTTCCCTGCCACCGCAGGAATTATAAAACCTGTGCCCACACCTCCCCCTCACCTCTGTCCAACGTTCCAGAGGACCCTTCCACATCCAGCAAAGTTTCACCTGCACTTCCACACATCATTTATTGTATCTGTTGCTCCCGATGTGGCCTCCTCTATATTGGGGAAACTAGACGCCTTCTCGCAAAGTGCTTTAGGGAACATCTCCGGGACACCCGCACCAATCAACCCCAACACCTCATGGCCCAAAATTTCAACTCCCCCTCCCACTCTGCTGAAGACATGCAGATTCTGGGCCACCTCTATCACCACTCCCTTACCAGCGGCCGTCTGGAGGAAGAACGCCTCATCTTCCACTTCAGAACCTCTCAACCCCAGGGCATCAATGTGGACTTCACCAGTTTCCACATTTCCCCTCCCCCCACCTTATTCGAGTTCCAACTTCCAGCTCAGCACCATCCTCATGACCTGTCCCACCTGCTCATCTTCCTTCCCACCTATCCGCTCCACCCTCCTCTCTGACCTATCACCTTTAGCCCCACCTCCAACCATCTATTGCACTCTCACCTAACTTCGCCCCAGCCCCACACCCTCCCATTTATCTCTCCACCCCTGAGGTTTCCAGCCTCATTCTTGAAGAGAGCTCAGGCTTGAAAAGTCAATTCTCCTGCTTCTCGAATGCTATCTGGCCTGTTGTGCTTTTCCAGCAA
>NC_057714.1:31073566-31097758 GCF_004010195.1 Chiloscyllium plagiosum
GCCCAGTGCTGCCAGAATCCAAACCACCACTAACAAGGAGGTTAGAATGGAAACCACAACTCCTTTCCATTTGCCGAATCAAGACTCCAACCACCCCGTTTTTGAAGTGTCTACTCCAGAATATTCAGCCAATTAAAATGAGAGGCACGTCAATCCTTGTAAGGCTCGAGTAATCGAGCCATCTAGGGGCCGTGTTATTCGGAATAAAGGTGCAGCAACTTCCCCCTAACATAACACAAACTCCCCCTTTTTTCTGGCAACATCGTATCAAAGGCCATCCTATTTTCCCAGGCCATCCTGCTTGTGGCATCTAACTGTTCAGTTATCACTTTAACAGCGTTTCCGATGCAATTTGTAAATCTTTGTTGGTTACAAAAGTGTAATTAATCCAATCGACATTTTTATTAATTGTAACCCTCCAGAAAAGAGTTTCAAATCCAGCTGCTATTTTTGAGGATGTAACTCTGAAGATGGGCGAGGGAGATCCAGTAGATGTAGCGTATCCGGACTTTCAGAAAGCTTTTGATAAAGTCCGACATAGGAGGTTAGTGAGCAAAATTAGCGCGCATGACATTGGGGGGCAAAGTACTAACTTGGATTGAAAGTTGGTTGGCTGATAGGAAACAAAGAGTAGTGATAAACGGCTCCATTTCGGAATGGCAGGCAGTGACCAATGGAGTACCGCGGGGATCAGTGCTGGGACCACAGCTTTTTACAATATATGTTAATGATATAGAAGATGGTATTAGTAATAACATTAGCAAATTTGCTGATGATACTAAGCTGGGTGGCAGGGTGAAATGTGATGAGGATGTTAGGAGATTACAGGGTAACCTGGACAAGTTAGGTGAGTGGTCAGATGCATGGCAGATGCAGTTTAATGTGGATAAATGTATGGTTATCCATTTTGGTGGCAAGAACAGGACCGCAGATTACTACCAAAATGGAATCAATTTAGGTAAAGGGGCAGTACAAAGAGATCTGGGTGTTCTTGGACACCAGGCAATGAAGGTAAGCGTGCAGGTATAGCAGGTAGTGAAGAAGGCTAATAGCATGCTGGCCTTCATAACAAGAGGGACTGAGTATAGAAGCAAAAAGGTTCTTCTACAGCTGTACAAGGCCCTGGTGAGACCATACCTGGAGTTCTGTGTGCAGTTCTGGTCTCCAAATTGTTAAGGAAAGACATTCTGGCTATTGAGGGAGTGCAGCGTAGGTTCACGAGGTCAATTTGTGGAATGGCGGGATTACCTTACACTGAAAGACTGGAGCGACTGGGCTTGTATACCCTTGAGTTTAGAAGACTGAGAGGGGATATAATTGAGACATATAAGATTATTGAAGGATTGGACACTCTGGAGGCAAGGAAACATGTTTCTGCTGATGGGTGATTGCCCAACCAGAGGACACAGCTTAAAAATACGGGGTAGACCATTTAGGACAGAGATGAGGAGAAACTTCTTCACGCAGAGATTGGTGGCTGTGTGGAATGCTCTGCCCCAGAGGGCAGTGGAGGCCCAGTCTCTGGATTCATTTAAGAAAGAGTTAGATAGAGCTCTCAAGGATTGTGGAATGAAGGGTTATGGAGATAAGGCCGAAACATGATACTGATTAAGGATGATCAGCCATGATCATATTGAATGGTGGTGCAGGCCCGAAGGGCAGAATGGCCTGATCTTCCACCTATTGTCTATTGTCTATTGTCTATCTGGTTATGAGTCTTAAATTCATCAGGCACCCCTCTGGGAAACCCTATCCCGTCCAAATAAATATCATCATCAAAGTAGGTAGCAAACACTGACTGTGCACACCTCGTTTTCCCCATTCCAGGGGAATCTCACCTTTTTCTAATGCTAGGTTGAATGGGATAGCCAATTGCACAACTGCACAAGTGCCTCGCCAGTCAGAGGGTATAGTAGGTCTTAGAATCTTTCCGCCACAGTACCACCACAAATCCACTCGGGTATCTTTAAAGCTGAATAGTTTCCTCCCAACAGTGTCTCGGGAACCGATTCAATTTCTGAGCAGGACTTTAAGTCTCCTAGAAATCGGGACCAGGCCGACACCTGCGTTCACACACAGGAGGTACAATTCCCGATCCCGTCCGAAAATGAAGGGGGATTTTTAAAATCTTCCGTCAGGGGAGGGAACAACAACAGCAAAGACCGACAGCCTGGGTCACCCCACGCCGTCTCATCCTGGTACAGGGCTATCATGCATATCATACCAGCCCTGTCCCACTTCCACCCAAGCGGAAAGGGAACCACGCGAGCCACCACTCGACCTGAGGCACATGCATAGCAAATGCCTTTATTCAGACTTTTCACAGTGTAGTTCACCCATTCAACTCAGGCATTTGTATCCCCGTATACTATTTCTATTTCTTAGACTGTTTCAAGTCTTTCATCTCTACAATTGTGACCCCCTGCACCCAACCATGGTATTCATACTTTCCACTACGGTCCCATTTCTCACCTGTATGCGAAAACAACATCCCGAGAAATCAAATTCTGCCTGCTAATTGTCATTTCTATGCCAAATGTTTCATTGTGCTGGACATGGTAAAACCCCGCCCCCCTCCCCACCCACCCACGCCGCCGGTCATATATCCCTTCCTTCCTCTAGGTATTCTTTACTGTAATGTACACTGCGTTGCACCTTTGATCTGGACAATCAGGGGAAGGCTGAATATGGTTTCGGTGTACTTGGATGAGTGGATTTTCCCAAAGTTTGCCCTTACCGTGAAATGTATTCCAAAATGTATTCCTATCATAAGAGCAGCCATCTCTGCCATGGGGGCCAGGGGGTCAGAGGGTTTGAGGTATAATTTCTTTCCATTTTGTACTGAATAACCTCCATAGGATTTGAGATGAATTGCTGAGTTACTATACTTCCACTGACTTCCCACAATCTACCAACTGCAAATATCGGCTTCTATGACACGGGGATTGGTACTCTCGGGGACCATTAGTATCACATAAGACGTTCTTCCTAAAATGCAATCAAGGAAGGGGAGCAAAAAGGCTAAACTATACATTCTCTCCATTCGTGAAAAGGTCGTGCCGAGAGACTAATCCAACAATTTGACAGAAACTTATCACACGATCACGTTGCAACCGTACAAATAATCACTTATCAGTCCATTAAATGGTCCATTAAACAGTTCTCTTTAACTTGAGTTTAAGCGGATCCGTTGTTGTTTCTGCTCTCCAAATTCCCTTGTCCTTCGGGGGTTTCACTGGTCCTTTGATTCTTGTATGTGTCCAAACCTTTTCCGCCGTCCTAATTGCCGTCTCTTTCGTGAGGAGTGCTTGATAAGGACCTTCCCAGTCTGGCTGAAGTTTCGTCTCCGACCATGATTTGACTGGGACCCAATCGCCTGGTCTGAGCGGATGCACTGCAAAGCCAAGGGCTGGAGTCTGGGCAAGCAGAACCTGAGTTCGAAGAAAAGATAGAGAACTGGACAGGGCCAGCATATATTTCATTAATTTCTGCTCATTAATTGGAACCACCCCTTTTGTGCCCAAATAAGGTAAGCCGAACAATATTTCATTTGGGGACAATCCCAAGTCCTTTCTAGGTGGTGTTCGCAACCGTAGGAGAGCCAAGGGTAGACATTTTGTCCACGGGAGTTTGGTCCCAAGTACTAATTTAGATAATTGCTTTTTCAGCGTCTGATTCATTCTTTCAACTTTTTCTATTGGGGAATGGGTGCCAATGGGTGTGAACTTCCCCGGAGATTCCTAAACTCTTCATTGTCACCTGTAATACTTTAGAAGTAAAATGTGTACCTTGATCTGAGTCTATATGTTCTACTACCACGTTCCTGGGAATTATCTGTTCAAGAATGACCTTGGAAACCCCGTTCGCAGTGGCTGTAGCCAAAGGGTATGCTTCAGCCCATCTGGATAAATGCTCAACGATCACCAACAGGAACTTGAAACTTCCCACCCGGAGTAACTAGGTATAATCTAACTGAATACTCTGAAATTTTCGTAGCTCAGGTGGTCGTCCTCCCTGAACATGTCTCCTCAAAACCTTTTTGTTTATCTTTTTACATTTTATACATCCTTCACATATCTGTTTGGCAATGGTATATGCTCCTTCGCATCCATATCTTCACAGGACTAAATCGCACATTGCCTACACCCCCAATGACTTCCCTGATGCAAAATGGTCATAATTTCTCACATCATCGTTTTATTAAGCATCTCCCTTCCGTCAGGTAGCAGCCAACGCCCTCTTCTGTTTGAACTGCACCTGTGTCTTTCAGTTCCTCCTCCTCCGCCTTAGTATTCAATCATGGAGTACTCACAGGATCTGGGAACGACGGTATCAGGGGACATATTACTGCTTCTGGTGGACTCATGGCGCCCTCCCTAGCTGCCTCATCCACCAATCTATTCCCCCTTACTTCTAGGGTATCCCCCTGTTTATGCTCATTCACATGAACCACAGCTATTTCCCGGGGCAAAATTAGGGATTCTAAAATTCGCTTTATTAATCCTTCATGAACTAATTCCTTGCCTCTACTGGCCCCTCAAAATCCATCCCAGAATATTTGCACACAGAGTCCTTCAGTCTTTGTACAAACTCCGAGGGACTCTCTTCCTTTCCTTGACAGGCCTCAAATGCCGTTGTTAACTTCTGCGGCTTCGGTGTGGCTTCTCCAATTGCCCTTATTAATAAAGTTTTCATAATTTTCATCTTTTCCCTATCTTCTTGTTTTTGATGATCCCGACTTATCCCCTGCCTGACCTGCCCTTCAGTTCCCATGGGTGTTCTCTGTCCCAGACCCCAAATGCTGCTTTCCTTATCAACCCTCTTTCTTCACCACTAAATAAAATATTTAGTATGGACAGCAATTCTGTCCAAGTATATACATGCGGACCCAGGAATTGATCAATCTGTTCTAACAAACCTTACGGGTCTTCTTTGAGTATTTTCATTTCTTTTTTAAAGGACCTTACTTCCCCACTAGTTAAAGGGGCATTAACAAACCCAATTTCCCTTTCCCCAATCTGGACCTCTCTTCATGGAAGCATGTTTTTGACCAACATTTCTTCCGCCTCCCCTTCACTTTCTTCTAATCTTTCCATTGAGCTTCTGGTGCGTTTTGCAATTGGGACCTGACTCTTATCTATTTCCTGTTCTGTCTCAGACGTGGTGGGACCTTCATCCCCCTGCCCCAGTCCCACTGCCTGCCCCTGACTCGTACCAGAAACCGCCATGGGCTGTTGGATTCTTCCATATGGCGGGGGGTAAATTATCTAATGCCTCCCATGGGGATAGAGGTGGTGCACAAGGGATTTTCGTTTCATCTATTTTTACAATGCACATCCGCATTTTAGATTCACCCTTCCAACAGGAGGCATAGCCAGACTCCTCCTGACTGAAGGGTTCTTTTTCATTCACATATAAATTTAAACATTGACAAACCCAATCCTCGTCCGACCCGTACTTTGGCCAGAAGACAGCAGGACGAAGAATAGGTTCCTTAATCCATACAAAACAACAATATTTTATCATCTTCTTTCTATCTTTTTGTCGTGTGTGTTCATTTTGTTTCCAATTTCCCAACATCCAACCGAACGGACTTTCTAGACGAATGTTGCCAGGGGCGCCTCCCTTGTCAATGGAGGATTTTCATATACTACTTGTTGCACAACCCATTTCACCCTGGTTCACCACCCAGTGGCCTCAATCACCTCTCCCTATAGGGGTCCAATCCCTACAGAATCTGAGGATTCTTTTCCCCCAGAAAACTCAGGTAAATCCTTGAGTCCAACTCAAGGTAGGGCACATTTTAGGGGTTAGCCTGACCCCTGACAAGCGATTCTGGTGTCCTTGTAAATCGTGAAAAGGCAATCGAGTTAGGCGTCCCACCCCTATGAACCAGAAACCTCGAGTCCAACTCGAGGTACGAGCTTTGTACTCCCGAACACCCCAGGTTACTTTCATTAGTCCCTCATAACTACTAAAACCCAAGCCAGCCACCAAGGTAGTACTTAAATGTCAGATTTCTTGCCTTGGTCTGTGCACGGAATTAGTAGCTATTGGACGACTTTCGGTTGTGCCTTCCCCCTTGAGTCCCACCCAAAGTCCCCTTGAGTCCAACTCAAGGAATACACACTCACTACCAATTGGTTTGGAATGACTCTTAAAGGATTCAATTCAGGCAATCCCTCAAGCCACCCACCGCCGAAAAACAGGAGACCGTTCTCAAGGAACGGGGTGCGCCTTCGTATTTATCGACGGCGGGAGCCTTTTCAGGAGCTGAAATTCATCCCTGACGAGCCCCCAATTTTGAGAAACGAACTCCAGTTAATCAATAATATTCAGTCCGAGTCGAAGAGTTCCGAAGCAGCACATTGTAATCTTGCAAGATGGGTGGCTCTATGAAGAGAGACACACCCGACAGTAAAATACAGAGCTTTTTATACTTTTCTGAGGAGTATCTCGACACCCCTATACTGAGCAATAAACCGATCATAAGTGTCTACTTCATTCTATCCCCTTACTTGGTTATTACTTGCGCCCGTTCTTCCTTCATTTGGTAATTCCCTGCAGCCAAGCCTAAGCCTATCATACTTATTAATTGCCTCTCTTGTTTTTCGTTAAATCTGCCTTATTTGGCTGTCCTTTCTCGTTACAGCCTTCCTGTTATTTTGTCCGGTTCTTTTCTTATCTAACCTTCTGGCTTCTGAGATCATCCTTTACTATCTTGATAGTCCAAAAAGCGGACATACAAACTATGAGCTTATTCCAAAATGACCCTGCTGCTTTTTTTTTTGGTCAGCTACAACACTCAAAAGTAATTTCTTAATTAAAAATATTTCTAAAAATAGACCCTTTATATTCGTTAAAATCAACATACACCTGATAACCTGAAATTGATCTCTCTCATGTCTGTTGTTCATTATAATAATCCGAATATCTTGAACTTATTTGCTTCACGTCACTGATTAAAGTGTGAATGCTAGTACACTGCTTCTAAATACCTCTCAACATTTAATAACTTTGCATTCTTAAAAATTCTACGGTGTAAATAATATTTAAGGTGAGGGGAAAGATATAAAAGGGATCTGACGGGCAACTATTTTCACAAAGTGTATTTGGTAGATTGGGATGTGCTGTCAGAAGAAAAGCAGCAGCTGGTACAATAGCTGGTAAAATAGCTGCTGCAGATCCTTGATATGTATGTATCTGTCAGACAAGGAAGAAGTTGACGAGCACAGAAGCCATGGTTTGCTAAGGAAGTTTAATATCCTGACAAGAGGAAGAAGAAGCCTTATGTTAGAAGGAGATGTGAAGGCTCAGTTCTGGCAACTGAGAGTTAAAAGTTAGCCAGGAAATATCTCAAGAGAGAGCTAAGACGAGCGAGGGGGGCACGTGGATGAGAAGTTTTGTCAGATGGGATCAGGAAAAGCCCTAAAGCTTTATATAGGTATATAGGGGCTAAACGAATTACGAGAGTAAGATTAGGGCCAGTCAAGGACAGTATGGAAGTTGTGCATGGAGTCAGAGTCGATAAAGGGAAGCAAGAAATGTATATTTTTCGCCAGTGTTCACTTTGGAAAACTGAGAAACTTGTTCACTTTGGTGAATACTGAGAAACAAGCTACTCGACTAGATGGGACTCAGGTTCACAAGGAGGAGGTGTTCGAAATTCTTAGAAACGTAAATCCCCTGGGCTGGTTGGGATTTATCCTAGGATTCGCTGAGAAGCGGGGAGGCATCTTCATGTCGTCATTCTCTATAGCAGCAGTACCAGATCTCTGGAGGATAGCAAAAGTCATTCCCTTGTTCAACAAGAGGGGTGGGGGCAATCCTGGTAATTATCGACCAGTCAGCCTTACTTCAGTTTTGGTTAAAGTCTTGGAAAAGTTTATAAGAGATAGGATTTGTAATCATCGTGATAGGAATAAATTGATTAGGGGTAGTCAACACAGTTTTGTTAAAGGCAGGTCGTGCCTCGCAAATCTTACTGAGTGATCTGAGAATGTGACCAAACAGGTGGATGAGGGTAAAGTCATTGATGTAGTCAATTTCAGTAAGGCATTTGATAAGGTTCCACATGGGAGGCTAAAGCGCAAAATATGGAAGCATGTGATTGATGATGATTTAACGGTTTGGATTAGCAATTGGCTAGCTGAAAGATGAGAGAGAGAGATGTTTGATAGGAAATTATCATTCTGGAGTTCAGTTCCTCGTGGTGTACAGCAAGGATCTGTTTTGGGACCACTGCTGTTAGTCATTTTTTATAAATGTCCTGGATGAGGATGTCAAGAGATGTGTTAGTAAATTTGCGGACAACACTAACGTCAGTAGAGTTGTGGATAGTGCCCAAGGTTGTTGTAGGTTACAAAGGGACAAACATAAGCTGCAGAGCTGGGCTAAGAATTGGCAAATGGAGTTTAATGCGGAAAGGTGTGAGGTGATTCACTTTGGAAGGACTAAACAGAATAAAGTGCACAGGACAAATGGGAAGATACTTCGCAGTGGAGATAAGCAGACAGATCTCGGTGTCCATGTGCATAATTCGCTCAAATTTGCCACCCACGTTGATAGGGTTTTTAAGAAGGCATACGGTTAGATAGCTTTTATTATTGGAGGGATCGAGTTTCAGAACCATGAGGTCATGCTGCCGCTGTATGAAGCTATGACTTGCGTGGCCGCACTTGGAGTATTGTGTGCAGTTCTGGTCACTGCATTATAGGAAGGATGTGAAAGCTTTGGAAAGGGTTCAGTAGAGAGTTACTAGAATGTTGCCTGGTTTGGAGGGAAGATCTAATGAAGAAAGAACTTGAGGCTGTTTTTGTTAGAGCGAAGATTGCGAGGTGACTTAATTGAGAAGTATAAGATAATCAGAGCTTTAGATTGGGTGAACAGTGAGAGCCTTTTTCCTCGGATGGTGATGGCTCGCTGAGGGGACACAGCTTTAAGTTGAGGGGTGATAGACAAAGGACAGATGTCAGAGGTAGTATCTTTATTCACATAGTAGTAGGTGTGGGGAAAGTAATGACTTCAACAGTAGTTGACTCGCCAAATTTACGGGTTTAAATAGTCATTTGATAGGCATGTAGATGAGATTGGAATATTATAGGTTAGATGGGCTCGAGATTGGTTTCACAGGTCGGTGCAACATCGAGTGTGTAATGACCTGTACTGCTCTGTAATGTTCTATGTAACCGTCTGAAGTTGAACTAGACTGGTCACAGCCATGGAGGAATATTACAACTCACAGTGAGTTTCCAACCACGTACCCACCATCACTACAAAGACCACATACATTTGAATTTCAGTAACATCTCAGTCTACTGCTGAAACTCTCATCCAGTCCTTTGTTCCCTCTAGACATACCTCAATAAGTACACTCCCGGTTGTCCTCCCACATTCCACCTCCCTGTCATCTTGAGATCAACCAAATGTCTGCTGTGCGTGTGTGCTGTTCACCCTGTGCTCACTACTATATACATTTCTGGGTGACACATAACCAACATACTAACACTCCTATAATTTTTAAGTTTTCCCATCACACCACCCTCTCTTTGTAAACTGCTCCAGCCTCACAAGCCTCTGAGATACATCTGAAGAAGGATCACTGGACTTGAAGCATAATTTTTCTTTCTCTCCACTGATGCTGACAAACCTGCTGAGTCTCTTTAGCAATTTCTGTTTGTGTTTCTGATTTACAGCATCCTCAGTTCTTTTGCTTTTTTCCTCCAAAATATTTGCACTTCCCTGGCTTGCAACATGCTGTGAATTTCCAATTTTAACTCTCCCACCTTTTTAACTTATTACATGTTTTCAGTTTCCAATGCAATAAGCTCTTGAATTTACTACCTAAACCTCGCTAATTTTCAACATCCCTTTGTTTGTTGAGAATACACTTTAAAAATCTACCTCTTTGAGACTGTTTCTGGTCAGTTGTCCTAATATGACCACGTGCGCCTGGTGTCAAATATTGTTATATGACGACCTTGTGTCATATGTCAGACTGTTGCATCATATCAAATGTATGAAAAATATAACATTTTGTTCATTTGGACAAAGATAACTAATCATTCATGTTAATTTGATAACTCCTTACCTAACAGCACTGCAGGTGCACCTTCACCACGCAGACTGCAGTGGATCAGGAAGATCAAGCATATTTACTGATCCTTGAGGAGATAATTCCAAAGTTAATGTTTCAGGATATGCTAAATGGATGAAAGAGCGTAAACGTGGTGCTGAGCCTTTTGGTTAATATCGGCACAAAGCAGAACAGTAAAGGACTGTCGTACAAATAATTCCTGACTATTAAACATGTTGTGGAAAGGTAAAGCTTCTAAATCTATTGCATATGGTCAAAGGAATGCAGTAGAAACATCATCCAGACACAATCTGATAAAGTGACGAGAAGGATTAATCAGACAGATACTCACAGTATTAGAGACCGAGGGAAGGCAGAAGCGAAACATAGCTATATATTGAAATAGATTCGGATCCACGTTAAAGGAGATACACCAGCTTTACAGTGACAGAACCTCTCACAGGTAACAGGCACGACACTGAAAACTGCAAATTGTTGGCCAATGGTCACAAATACTCAACAACTGCTGTTGTCACTGCTGGTAATTTGAAATTCTCCTGTCGAACCTGTAGCTGGGTAGATATCGGAAGTACTGGAGTTAGAGAAAAATCACACAGTTGAAGAAATTCTCAGGAAGCGGGTGATGGCACTGTGCTACTGTCACTGCATGATAACATCACCCTCAGGAACACAGAGCAACTGGGTCTGTGCAAACCAGAGATCACTTATATATTAGGAAGGATGACAGGTCCCCTGAGAGGGGACAGATCACCCATACATTGGAAGGACAGCAGGGTCCCTGAGAGGAGACAGATCACCCACACATTGGGAAGGATGGCAGGATTCCTGAGAGGGGACAGACTGATTCCTTTGCCAGAATAGTTCAAATTTGAGAGATTCATAATGTGAGGGTTTAACTGAAGCTGTCGGGAGAATTGACGAAGTGTACCATTTACTGTTGACTAAGACTATGTAGGTGAAAATAAGGCGTTCACATTAACTGAGAGAAATTGACGATGAGATTCAAAACTGAAGATTGTGGACAGATTGGCATGGAGGATTTGATGTGGTGGTTACTTAGATGGGATTCTGTACCCAGTGTATCTTTACGATAGATAACGCTGACTGGCGTGAAGTGCTGTATTTAAGCTCCAGTTTCTGTCAAGCCGTGTGCTTGAATTATCCCAGAACCAGAGCCACATGAAGTACCTCAGGCAGTCACATCGATGGGCCTGGGTAACTTCCAGTTTGTGATAGTTCCTTTTCTTCAGGTTGTTTGCAGACACCCTCAAGCTCTCTGACACTGTCAGTGATGAAATCGGGAAAAATTGTGAAAGACTCTGAAAACAGTGAGAGCTCCAGCTGTTCCACCGCCCTTCAGATCCCCGCTAACCTTCCTGCTTTTAGGAAATCGGCAGGCCTGGTTGATGATAAGCTGTGTGGCTCAAATTGTCAGCAGTGGGCTGCAAGATCAAAAAAGGTAGTTCAACACCGTCCAGGTAAACAGCTTTGATTGTTTTAGGTCAGACTATTGGAGTGATCTCTTACCTCCATTTAAACAGGAAAATCCATGGCAAGGTTGGATTATAGCCAAACCATCCATGATACATATTCCCCAGATCCATATGATATGAGGCAAAGACGAACACTGCTCTCTACAGATCCTGAATGCCAATAGAAAGTGGCCTCTGCAGCTTCTGCCCAACCCTGGGACACAGTTTATGGAAACTCATTCCTTATGGGGGACCCTTCCCGTGTGAAATGGGAACAAGTGCCTGTTTCCACACTGTAAATAATCTAATCTAATCTAATCTAATCTAAAAAAAACACTTTTTTAGATGCGGTAACGGTTGCAGCTGATCCTCCCCATCTTTTCAAACATTGTAACCAAACTCCTGTCCCCAACATTGGAAGCTGCATAATTTTGTGGTAAGAACAGTGTTATGAAATTGAATCCGTGCACTACACCTTTAAGAGACAGTGAATGGTGTTCAGAACTGAGAGCTTACAAATACCTGAAAGGACTAGCTAACTGTCTCAGCAGGAACTCGAAATTTAAAACGATGCAGCGTTTGGCTGTGAAATGGATACCTGAGTTGATTATTGTATTGAAAAGAGTTCGAATTTAACCAATCTGTTTAAATTATGCCTCCGAACACTAAGATTGAATCACGCGTGAATTTAGTATGGTGAAACACTGCAGAAGTGAAGGACCTCATTACTTTTGCCGCTACTGGCCATACTCTGTGAAATAGTCCTAGATTCTCAGTTGAGAATATTTGCTGTTGAAAGTTACCTCACAAATCGTGTTAGCCCGTAATGTATTGAGTGAATCACAAAACAGGCAGCACTTAACGCAGAACAGAATCAAACATTACAAGTGAAATGCATTTCCAGATACACGGAAGGATGAATGCTGTCTGTGAGACAATCCGAGGGCAATGAGCCATAACCGGCTCCCAGAAACTGGAAGCAGGACAACTCTAGACTGGTCTTCCAAACATACTGCGCTGACATATCCCGGCAAGTGCTCAAATGAGAGAAAAGAAAAAAAACAATCAGAATGGGTCATGAAAAGTGAAGATTACCAAACACAGTCTCAATCAGATTAGAGTTGCCATTCGATGACCAAAGCAGGGGTGCTTGCAGCGTAGCAGCAGCCTCCGTCTCCAGGACAGAAATTAAGGTCTGAGAGAAATTGAGGAAAATATAACTTCACAATTAATTGGAATTGTTTTCCGACTCGCCAGAATATTAAACAGTGACAAGTGAGTCACTGCAGGATTTTGGTTCACAATAGCGATGAAATACCAATCCCTGCTAGGATTCAGTGAAAACAGTGAACAACATAATTTGCCTGGAACATGACGCAGCAGCGGAGCGGCTTGAGCGCGGGACTTTTCGTGTGAAAGCTGAATGTGATCCCTCCAGTACAGACACTGACTCAATCGAGAGTCTGAACTCGTCCACATCAGAACTAAGTTTCCAAGAAACAAAACAAGTTGGTTGTGTTGAACTGAGACACAGCTGTGTTGAACACTGAACCATAACACGCGCGGGTACACCTGGCATTCTGCAGCAGGAAGATGCGAAACCCACGGTTCTGTGGAGACGGAAGCCGCATTCCCGCAGCTTGGCCACACTTTAAATAGTTTTGAATCGCTCTCTGAGTTTACCCTGAAGTTTTAGTTATTGACATGAGCAGAATAACCTGCACTGAACTGTAAATAGCTCTCTGAGGTTACCCTGCAGTTTGTAGTTATTGCTATGATCAGTTGGACCTACACTGAAATGTAAATAAATGACTGAGTTTATTCTACAATTATTACTGTTCAGTGCAGGGTAAACTGATCATATAAATAATTCCAAACTGCAGGGTAACCTCAGCGAGCTGTTTACAGGTCAATCGATGATAGATTGCTCATGTAAATAACTACAAACCTCAGTGTAATCTCAGACAGCTATTTCCAGTCCAGTGCTGGTCATGCTGCTCCTATCAATAGCTACAAACCACAGCGTAAACTCCAACAGATATTTACAGTTAAGCGGAGGTTATACTGGTCACCATCAAAACAGCGGAAAAAGGGAGTGCTGTGCTAGTTTGTTGCACTGACCTCTACACCGCTGAAGCCAGGCGCCAACTCGAAAACACCTCCTCTTACCGGCCTTTCGACCATGACCCCAACGCCCATCCCCAAACCATCATCTCCCAGACCATACAGAACCTCATCAGCTCAGGGCATCTCCCGTCCACAGCTTTCAACCTCATTGTTAGGAAACCTCCTACCGCCTGATTCTACCTCCTAAACCAAGATCCACAAGCCGAACTACCCTGGCCAACCCATTGTCTCAGCCTACTCTTGCCCCACCGAAGTCATCTCCACCGACCTCAGTACTGTCCTATCCCCCGGTCCAGGAATTCCACGCATACATTTAGGACACTAACCTCGCCTTCAACCTCCTAAAATACTTCTGTTTTTCCGGCCCCCAACATCTCATCTTCACCATGCACATCCAGACCCTCTATATTCCATCCACCATGACTAGGGCCTCCAAGCCCTCGGTTTCTTCCTGTCCCAACGTCCCCACCAGTACCCTTCCACTGACACACTTACTCGTCTGCCTGAACTGGTCGTCAGCCTCAACAATTTCTCCTTCGAACCCTCCCACTTCCACCAGACTAAAGGTGTAGCCATGGATACCCAGATGGCCCCCAGCTATACCTGTCTCTTTGTTGGCTACAAAGAACAGTTTACCTTCCGTAGTTCCACTGGCAACACTCCCCACCTCTTACTCCGCTATAATCATGACTACAGCGGCGCCACCTCTTGCTCCCGTGAGGAGGTCGAGCCGTTCATCAACTCCATCAACACATTCCACCCCGACCTTCAATTCATCTGGACCATCTCAGACACTTTCTTCCCCTTCCTAGACCTCTCCATTTCAATCCACGAGGACTGATATTTTTTACACACCCATCCACTCCCACAGCTACTTGGATTACACCTCCTCCCCCCCTACCTTCTACTAAAATCCTATCCCATATTTCCAATTCATCTGCCTCTGCTGCATCTGCTCCCAATTCCATCACAGATCACATCAGATTGCTTCCTTCTTTCAGACCGAAATTTGCCCTCCGACGTGTTTGAAGGTGTCCTCAAATGCATCTCATCCATGTCCCGCATATCCGCCCTCGAACCCCATCCATCCAACCATAATCACATCATCTGTCGACATTTCCGCCACCAACAAATGGACTCCACCACCAGAGATGGTTGTCCCTATCCACCCCTATCCACTTCTCGCAAAGACCGTTCCATCTGCAACCACTTGATAAGGTTCACAGCCCCCAACAATCCACCCTCCCCTCCTGGCACCTTCCCCTGCCACCGCAGGAATTGCAAAACCTGTGCCCACACCTCCACCTCACCTCTGTCCAAGGTTGCAGAGGAGTCTTCCACATCCAGCAAAGTTTCACCTGCACTTCCACACATCATTTATTGTATCTGTTGCTCCCGATGTGGTCTCCTCTATATTGGGGAAACTAGACGCCTTCTCGCAGAGTGCTTTAGGGAACATCTCCAGGACATCCACACCAATCAACTCCAACACCCCATGGCCCAAAATTTCAACTATCCGTCCTACTCTGCTGAGGACATGCAGATCCTGGGACACCTCTATCACCACTCCCTTACCAGCGGCCGCCTGGAGGAACAACGCCTCATCTTCCACCTCAGAACCTCTCAACCCCAGGGCATCAATGTGGACTTCACCAGTTTCCACATTTCCCTGCCCCCACCTTACTAGAGTTCCAAATTACACCTCAGCATCATCCTCATGACCTGTCCCACCTGTCCATCTTCCTTCCCACGTATCCGCTCCACCCTCCTCTCTGACCTATCACCTTTACCCCCCACCTCCAACCATCTATTGCACTCTCAGCTAACTTCTCCCCAGCCCCACACCCTCCCATTTAGCTCTCCATCCCTGAGGTTTCCAGCCTCACTCTTGAAGAGAGCTCAGGCTCGAAAAGTAAATTCTCCTGCTTCTCGGATGCTATCTGACGCTTTTCCAGCAACACATTCTCAACTCTGCTCCCCAGCATCTGCAGACCTCAATGTCTTCAAATATTTGACTTATTCATCCCAGCTACAGAGACACCAGCATGTTCACACTGGGGAGAAACTTTTCAACTCCTCCCATGTTGGAAAGAATTAACCTGTTCATCCAATCTAACACACCAATGTGATCACACTGGAGAAAGACCATTTCCTTGCTTGATGTGTGGGAAGGGATTCACTCAGTCATCCTCCAGACTAAGACACCAGCTAATTCACATTGGGTAGAAGTGGAGTGGGGCGGGGGGGGGGGGGGGGGAGCAGGTGGGATATTGTTCACCTGCTTCCAGGGTTTCATCCTGTCACCCAGCCTACAGAGACCACTATTGAGTTCACACTGCGGAGAAACCAACATTTCTGCTCTCTGTGTTGGAAAGAATTAAGTTAGGGACCCAACCTGAGGATACACCAAGGAATTCTCATGAGAGAGAAACCATTCACTTGCTCCTTGTGTGGGAGAGGATTCTCTCAGTTAATCCACGTATGAATGAAACGGTGAGTTCACACTGGGAATGCATTATTCACCTCTTCTGTGTGTATAAAGGGATTCAGTCAGGCATTCAACCTGCTACCACACCAGCAAGTTCACACTGGAGAGAGACCATTTACTGGCTGTGATTGTAGGAAAGCATTCACTTTGGAAACTGTTGGGGGGGGACAGCGTTGCAGGTGTAAGCTGCAGTGAAGGGGTCTGTGGCTCTGAGACTCAGAAGGGAAAGGGGGAGAGGAGGAGAGCGCTAGTTATAGGGGACTCTCTAGTTAGAGGGACGGACAGGCGTTTCTGTGGACATGGGCGACAACAGTCAGCACAAAAGAACCTGATTACCTGAAGAATCTTAGTGTGAAGGCCTTGTCCCAGCTCTATGCCACCATGGGTCAACAAAACAGATCCATCCTCATAAACATGGAGCAAAGCTCCAGCCTTCAAAACAAAAAGATGCTTAAATTAATAATCAACTCTCTCACATTTGCAGCTCCCTGGGTCCAACATATGCCATCAATCCATCCATGTACCTATCCAAATGTCTTTTAAACATTGTAATTGTACCCACATCCACCACTTTCTCAGGAAATTCATTCCACATACGAACCATCCTCTGTGTATAAAAGTTGCATCTTATGTATTTTTTAAGTCTCTCTCTCTCTCTCTCTCTCACCTTGAAATGGTGTGCCCTGGTTTTGGAAAAGACAACTACCATTATTTTATAAATTTCTATCATATCATTTCTCAACCTCCTACACTTAAGTAAAAAAATCCCAGCCTATCCAGCCTTTATAGATCAAACCTTCCTTCCCCGTCAACATCCTGGTAAATCTCTTCTGAACCCTCTCCAACTTGATAATATCCTTTCTATAACTAGACGACCAGAACTGGACAGTTATCCAGATGAGGCCTCAGCAATGACCTGTATAACCTCAACATGACTTCCCAGCTCCCACACTCAAAGGACTGAGCAATGAAGGCAAGTGTGCCAAATGCCTTCCGAACCATCCTGTCTATGTGTGATGCAAACTTTGAAGAATTATGTACTTGCACCCCTAGGTCCCTCTGTTCTACATCACTACACAAGACCCTATTAATTGTATAAGCTCTACTCTTGTTTATTGCACCAAAATGCAATACCTCGCATTTATCCAGATTGAACTCCATCTGCCATTTTTCAACCCATTTGGTCAAGATCCTTTTGTAATCATAAAAAAATTATTGTCATCCACAAACTTATTAACCATGTCTTCTATACTCTCATCCAAATAATTTATATAAATGACAAACAAATGAGGACCCAGAACCGATCCCTTGTGAAAGTTCCGCATGGTAGATTTATTAGTAAAATTAGGTCACAGGCCTCCAGTCTGAAAAGCAACCCCTCCACCATTACGCTCTGTCTCCTCCCATTAAGTCAATTATGTATCCAATTGGGCAAGTTCACCCTGAATCCCATGTGACCTAATTTTACTAATAAATCTACCATGCGGAACTTTATGAAAGGCTTTACTAAAATCCAAATAAACAACATCTAATGCTCTGCCATCATCAAACTTTTTGGTAACTTTCTCAAAAAAACTCAATCAAGTTTGTGAAACATGCGTTTCCTTGCACAAAACCATGCTGACTATTCTTAATCAATTTTTGCCTCTCTAAATGTCTATAAATCCTACCTTTTATAATCACTTCAAACAATTTACCCACAAGCAAAGTCAGACTCACAGGTCTATAATTCCCTAGTTTTTCCTTACAACATTTCTTAAACAAAGGTATAATATTAGTCACCTTCCAGTCATCAGGCATATGGATGATGCAAATATTTCTGCAAGGAGTCACATAATTTCCTCTCTTACTTCCCACCACGTTCTGGCATACCTTAAATCAGGTCCTGGAGATTTATCCACCTTTATGTTCTCTAAGACCTTCCAAACTTTCTCTTCTGTAATGTGAACTGTTTTTAAAACATCAAAGTTTATTTCTTTGCATTCTCTAGACTTCATTTCTTTCTCCACAGTAAAAACTGATGTGAAATATTCACTTAGTATATCTCTCATATCCTGAGATTCAATGCAAAGATGACTTCTTTGATCTTTAAAAGGCCTACCCTCTCTCTAGTTATCCTCTTCTCTTAATATATTTGTAGAATCTCTTTGGATTAACCTTAATCTTATCTGCCAATGCTATCTCATAACCCGTCTTTGCCTTCCTGATTTCTCTCTTAAGAATGCCTCTACACTCTTTATATTGTTAAAGAGATTCAATTGTCTATATCTAAAATAAGATTCTCTTTTGTTCTTGAACCTCAATATCTTTATTCATCCATTGTTCCTTAATCCTACCAGATTTACCAATCACTCTAACAGGAATAAAATGCCTCTGAACTCATCATCACACTCTTGAATGCCTCCCATTTGCCAGAAGACCTTTTACCTGTGAACAGTCTATTCCAATCAACTTTTGAAAGTTCTTGTCTCATACCATTAAACTTTACCTTATTCTAATTTAAAAACTTTAATTTTTATGGAAAGCTTCTCCTTTTCCATAACCATTTTGAAACTAATAGAATAATGATCGTGAGACACAAAGCATTCCCCTCCTTTTAACTTCAGTCACCTGCCCTGCCCTATTGCCCAAAAGGAGGTCTAAATTTGCTCCTTCTCTAGTAAGAGCATCGTCATATTGATAAAGAAAATTTTCTTGAACACGTTTGAAAAATTCTTCACCATCCAAACCTTTAACATTGTGGTAGCCCCAGCCAATGTTTGGAAAATTAAAATCTTCCCTTATTACAACCTGATCATGCTTATACATATCTGAGATCTCCCTATATAATTGTTTCTCAATTCCCTTCTTACTATTGGGGGAGCGATAGTACAATCCCATCAAAGTTATCTTTCCTTTATTTTTTGTAATTTCTACCTATATATTTTCACTGGACGATTTTTCAGAAATATTTTCCATAGTTACAGCAGTAATGTGTTCCTTAATCAAAAACACCAACTCCTTCCCCTCCCTACTTGCCTCCATTTCTCAGCCAAGTTTCTGTCATAACTTGGCTGAGAAATGGAGATGATACGAAGATAGGTGGAGTTGTGGACAGTGAGGAGGGCTGTTGTCGGCTGCAGAGGGACTTAGATATGATGCAGAGCTGGGCTGAGGAGTGGCAGATGGAGTTCAACCCTGCCTAGTGTGAGGTTGTCCATTTTGGAAGAACATATAAGAATGCGGAATACAGGGTTAATGGTAGGGCTCTTAGTCAGGTGGAGGAACAGATGGATCTTGGGGTCTATGTACATAGATCTTTGAAGGTTGCCACTCAGGTGGATAGAGTTTGTAAGAAGGTCTATGGAGTATTATCGTTCATTAGCAGAGGGATTGAATTCAAGAGTCGTGAAGTGATGTTGCAGCTGTACAGGACTTTGGTTAGGCCACAGTTGGAGTACTGTGTGCAGTTCTGGTCGCCTCACTTTAGGAAAGATGTGGAAGCTTTGGAGAGGGTGCAGAGAAGATTTACCAGGATGTTGCCTGGAATGGAGAGGAAGTCGTACGAGGATAGGTTGAGAGTTCTCGGCCTTTTCTCGTTGGAACGGCGAAGGATGAGGGGTGACTTGATAGGGGTTTATAAGATGATCAGAGGAATAGATAGAGTAGACAGTCAGAAACTTTTTCCCCGGGTACAACAGAGTGTTACAAGGGGACATAAATTTAAGGTGAAGGGTGGAAGGTATAGGGGAGATGTCAGGGGTGGGTTCTTTACCCAGAGAGTGGTGGGGGCATGGAATGCGCTGCCCGTGGGAGTGGTAGAGTCGGAATCATTGGCGACCTTTAAGCGGCATTTGGATAGGTACATGGATGGGTACTTAATCTAGGTTAGAAGTTCGGCACAACATCGTGGGCCGAAGGGCCTGTTCTGTGCTGTATTGTTCTATGTTTGTCACCCAAACTGCTGAGATGCCAGCGAATTCATAATTGGGCATGGTGTAGTGTTTTGTTTTCTTTTATTTAAACCAAGTAATTGAAAATGATCTTTGGCAGTTAAAATGTTAACTTAATAATGTGTTACTGGAAGAGCGCAGCACAGACACATTCTTATTGGGTAAAGGCAATCAATCTACACAGTGTGTGAACATGGATTGTCTGGTTCATTAGGAATGGTTAAATACCCAGGACTTCATTGAGTGACGGCAAGAGTTGGATTTTGAAGTCATTGATATCAATTCCAAACTATGCATTCTGGGGTTTGTTTCTGATGATGTTTGGAAATACTGTCAGTCTGTTATCGTTTGGAGACAAAACCAATATTGATCAAGTTTTTGTTAAATGCATGGCAAACAAGTCGATATCATATCTCAAAAGCAACTGACCTTCTTCTGAAGTGGTCTCCATCTCACTCTGAAATCAGTTTCTATGTTTTATTCCTGGAAGGTGGTTCAAGATTTCAATAAATCTATTTGGTGGAAGAAACTCTCATCCAATCTTTTCTTAATTATTCACGAATGGTTTTGAAGCTCTAACTAAAGTTATTGATTCACTCGAAAGAGAGAATTTCCCTGATTTAGTCACTTCAAACCTCATGTTATGTGAATATCTCTTTTGTTCACTTTTAAACTTGCCTGGTTCTGGTCCAGCATTTCCAAATCTCGTAAATAAACTCATTAATTCTCTCTATCATTCCAATGAAACGGTTTGTATCCTTTCTGATGTTTTTTTTTGTCTCAGTAAACCCCATCCCTGGGCTTTGTAATATCTTGCTATCCAGGAAGCAGCGTCCTTTCTAACCTCTTCACATGTTTTTGGTGGAGAATGAGGACAAGGATTACAGACAATTCTCCCACTGAAGGTGACCTAAAGATCTTATAGTTACACTATGAACTCTTTGCTTTTTAAATATGATTTCTCTATTTATAAACTCCAATTAGGTAAAGTATTAACTATCCAGTTCGTGAACATCGTATCTTTGGAGATGAAAATTATCTATCACTTCCTTTATTCTTCCATGGAATGTTCGAAAAGTTTGTAAGGCCAATATCTCTAAATCCCCGTGCCCTGAGTGAGTCTCAGTTATTTCTAAAGGTAGCTGAAGTTCAAATACCTCATAGTGGGTCTACAGTCATTCCAGTGCAGACTGGTCCTGGACAGTAAATACCATCACCAAAGGCCACCTTGGATCTGAAATCAAAACTTTCTTCATAGTAATTGTCGTAGCTATTGTGTATCTTATTTCCGTGTTTTTGTCCACTTGTTCATCAATTCATGTGTCCCTGTACAGAGTTCTCCTGCATGATTAATTTTTGAATAGAGACATTCCCTTCACCCCTCATTCGAAACTGCATGCAGCATTGAATAATTGTACTCGTATGCTTCCAGAGGACAGTCCTGCCATTACTGGAATGAATCAGTGAACATTCGCCATGTAACCACGAAGGCAAGGATTGTCTTCTCAAGTTTAGGAGATCATTACAGCACTGAACCCCATGCGTGCCTTCATTAAAACCAAAACAGATGCAGCAAGACATTCAGACTAAGAGTTTGCAATCTGCTTGCATTGGTTGTCCCAAAAGTTACATTCCACATTGTGGTTTGTTTGTGAATGATAGCATTTTCTGAATCTTAAGCAATGACAATTCAATATTGTCTGAAAACTACTATTCGCTGTTCTCTCTTTCCCTTACAGTTCCCCGTTTAATATCCCGTATTTTCGCAGTTCCTTTTACTTTTTCATCTACTTCAATCAATCTCGCTCCTGATTACCAATCTGAGAGAATGCCATAATTTTGTCAATTTATATGCAGTGCAGCTGTAGGGCGCAGTGACCAAATGGAAAGGCAAGAACCAAGTAGCAGAAGCAGGTTAGTGGAATCTTGCAGTTCTATTGCAGTCACATTTAAAACATTTAAGATAATCTTCAGCCAAATCATATTGGCAGAACATAAGGAGAAAAACCCGAAAGAAGTGCCGATATTGAAAACCAAACAAAAACAGAGGTGTTGGGAAGGTACAGAAAGTCTGGAAGCATGTGTGGACGGATGGACCCAGTGGATCTGAAACGTTAACTGTGATTCATCTGCACAGATGCTGCCAGCTCTGCTGAGGTTTGACAGCAATTTCTGTTTTTGTTTGAGATAGGCAGATGTTGCGGCAGGTTATGAGAACAATGCTTTCTAGAAGAAAACAGACAGCATGGACCTGGTAGTGTGAAATGAGACAGCAATAATGAATGAGTCGCGAGTGTGATGTTAGAAATGCACAGGAGGTCAGGCAGCATCCGAGGAGCAGGAGAATCGACGTTTCAGGCTTAAGCCCTTCATCAGGAATGATCCTTGTGTGTCGGGCTGTGGAACATGCTGAAGCCAAGCGCCAACTCCCAGACACCCCCTCCTAATGCCTCCAATCACAACTTCACCTCCCATCACCAAGCCATCATTTCCCAGACCATCCACAAGCTCATAACCCCTGAGGATCTCCCATCCACAGCCTCCAACCTCATTGTCTGTGAACCCCGCACTGATCGATTCTACCTCCTTCCTAAGATTCACAAAACTGACTGCCCCAGTCGGCCCATTACCTCAGCCTGCGCCTGTTCCACCCCATCTCTTCCTACCTCAACACCATCATGTCTCCCCCGTCCAGGAAATCCCCGTCTGCGTTCGTGACACCCCCTATGCACTTCACCTCCTCCTAGATTTCCGTTTCCCTTCACACAAACGCGTCCTCCTCACCATGGACATCCAGACCCAGTAAAACTCCATCTGCCAAGACGAAGGTCTCCAAGCCCTCCATTTCTTCATCTCACTCCATCCCAACCAGTACCCTTCCACTGACACCCTCATCCACCTGGCTGAACGAGTCCTCACCCTCAACAAATTCTCCTTCCAATTCTCCCACTTCCTCCAAACCAAAGGGGTAGCCATGGGCACCCGCATGGCATCCAGCTACGCCTGCCTATTTGTCAGATATGTGGAAATGTCCATCTTCTGCAGTTACACAGGCACCATACTCCACCTGTTCTTCCATTACATTGATGAATCTTGCTGTGGTTCTGTTCGCCGAGCTGGAAGTTTTTGTTGCAAACGTTTCGTCCCCTGGCTAGGCGACATCATCAGTCCTTGGGAGCCTTCGGGGAAGCGCTTTTTTGATGCTTCCTCCGGTGTTTATAGTGGTCTGTCCCTGTCGCTTCCGGTGGTCAGTTTCAGCTGTCCGCTGTAGTGGTTGGTATATTGGGTCCAGGTCGATGTGTTTGTTGATGGAGTTTGTGGATGAAGGCCATGATTCTATGAATTCCCTGGCTGTTCTCTGTCTGGCTTGCCTATCAAAAGAAAGAGTTTGACACCACCCCACAGTTCACCAATAGGATAAATAACACACTTAGGAATCTACAAAAAAAAACGGACAGATAACCAGAGCTGATCTACAAAGAATGAAACCGGAAAGCAACAACACACCCAGATTCTATGGATTACCTAAAGTACACAAACCAGACATCCCACTCAGACCCATTGTATCACTACCAGGGACACCATCACACAAACTGGCCAAAGAACTGCAACAGAAACTGAAACACCTGGTCAGCGGATCCAAACACGCGACACAATCAACACAGGAATTCTTGGACATCATCGGAAATATACACATAGACAAAGAAGAAACCATGATATCATTCGACGTGACGGCACTGTTCACTTCGATTGACAAAACCCTAGCCAGAGAAACAATAGCCAACCTACTGGACATACAGAACAGAAAACGGGACGCTGAACCTATCAACAAAAACGGTATACTTAAACTACTGGACTTGTGCCTCACAACACACTTCACATTCAACAACCAGATATACGAACAAATCAACGGAACACCCATGGGATCACCAATCTCGGGACTCATAGCAGAGGCAGTTATGCAAAGGTTAGAACAAACAGTCCGACCACAAATTCAACCCAAACTCTGGGTCAGATACGTCGATGACACGTTTGTAATCATTAAAAACACGGAAATAAAAAAAACACACCGGATCA
>NC_057714.1:31097928-31105682 GCF_004010195.1 Chiloscyllium plagiosum
CAGTGATACTATGGGTCTGAGTGGGATGTCATGAATTCGACTGGGACAACACTACTATCATAGGGCAAGCCAGGCAGAGAACAGCCAGGGAATTCCTAGAGTCATGGCATTCATCCACAAACTCCATCAACAAACACATCGACCTGGACCCAATATACCAACCACTACAGCGGACAGCTGAAACTGACAACCGGAAGCGGCAGGGACAGACCACTATAAACACCGGAGGAAGCATCAAAAAAGCGCTTCCCAGGAGGCTCCCAAGGACTGATGATGTCGCCTAGCCAGGGGACGAAACGTTTGCAACAAAAACTTCCAGCTCGGCGAACAGAACCACAACATTGATGAATCTTTTGGTGCTGCCTTGTGTTCCCAAGAGGAGGATGAACAGTTCATTCACTTGACCAACACATTCCACCCAGACCTCAAATTCACCTGGATCATCTTGGCAATTTCCCTCCCTTTCCTGGACCTCTCCATCACCTTCTCTGGCGACTGAATAATCACAGAGATATCTTATAAGCCCACCGACTCCCACAGCAACCGTCTCCCACCGTACCTCGTGTGAATAACGCCATTGCTTATTCCCAATTCCTCCTCCTCCACCACATCTGTTCCCAGGATGACCAAGTTCACCTCAGAAAGTCCAAGCTGGTCTCCCTTTTTTTACAATTGCAACGTAAACCTTCTCACGTGGTTGACGATGCCTTCCAGTGCATCTACTCCACTTCACCACTACCACCCTTGAACTCTATCCCCCAATGCAACAAGCACATAACCCTCTGGTACTCACCTTCCACCACACCAACCTCCGCATAAAATGCAACATATCCCGCCACTTCTGCCACCTCCATACAGACCCCATCACCAAACGTATATTTCCCTTCCCACCTCTATCAGCATCCTGAAAAGGCCATTCCATCCATGACGCCCTCGTCAGGTCCACCCTCCACCCAGCCCTCCCCCCGCCACCAACCAGCCCACACACCACTCCTGGCACCGTTCCCTGCCACTGCATGAAGGATAAAACCAGCGCACACCAGTCCCCTCATCTCCGTCCAAAGCCCCAAGGGACCGTTCCACATCCGTTGGAAATTCACCTGTATCGCTACAAACGTCATGAACTGCATTCGTTGCATCCAGTGTGCTCTCCTCTCCATCAGGTACACAGGACTTCTTCTTGCAGATCATTTCAGAGAACATCTCTGTGACACCTGCACGCACCAACCCCATCGCCCCGTGGTTGAATACTTCAAATCCCCTCCCCACTGCCTCAAAGACACACAGGTCGTGGGCCCCCTTCACTTCCAAACCCTTACTACCCAACGCCTGGAGGAGGAACGCCACATATTCCGCCTTGGGACCCTTATGCCACACGGGAAACTGTGGATTTGAACAGCTTCCTCATTTCCCCTCCCCCTAAGCCAAAGCCTTCAACTCGGCACCACCCTCAGGCCTATCATATTCTCCCTCACCTTCATCCACCTATCGCTTGCCCAGGAACCTCCGCACAACCGCAACTCCCTACCATTTATCTTTCAGCGCCGACTCACAAGCCTTATTCCTGAAGAAGGGCTTATGCCTGAAATGTGAATGCTCCTGCTCCTCGGATGCTGCCTGACCTGCTGTGCTCTTCCAACCCTACATTCCCGACACTGATCTCCAGCACCTGCAGTCCTAAATTTGTCCGAAGAATAATCAATGACCTCAGAGTGAAGGTGCCCCGGGATCGCAGTGATCACAATGTGACTAAGTTTTGCGTTTATTTTGGGTTTGGGTAGGCTGGATCTGAGACGAGCGCTTAGCACCTAAACAACGGGAATGGTCTCAGATAGCGAAGTTGGGGCGGGCTGAAGTGAAGTGGAAAATTCTGTCAGAATGTGGGTCAGTACAACTGCATAACATCACCCAGACTGTAAAAGACACGCAGAAGGAGCAAAGCACCTTCAGTGCAGGCACAATGACAGGTAAAGTGGAAAGGAGACAATACAACACACTGAGATGGAGTGGAATTATTTATATGAAAGGGTTCGATATATAAGTTATTTTACATACAAACTGCACTCACATTGGAGAAAGGAATTTCCTGCAGTGTAACGGCGATATTTGCCTGCAACAACACAATTCCAAGAGACATTGACATATTATCTTCTGTAGCAGCGTGGCTTAGTGAAAGCATGATCGGCCCATCAACCAGAATTCAATATTTCAAAGCTCTTTTCTGCGCTGTACAACCTATTTGCTGCTCCTCCAGTCAGATCTCAATCGCTTCAAAGTGTATCTTCTTCTGCTTCCTGTTTCACATAAACACTTGAAACCTGAACTAATCACCAACGTTTCCTCTTTAACCCATCTTTTGTAATTCCTGAGCCGTCACAGGTACGAGTGACCGATTGGCCATCTCGAGCGTTCTCACGAGCTGAATGATAAAGTTCACTGTGTCTGATCCGCAGGACACAATGCAGAATTTCCCCACGCAGGACGGTGCTGTTTATCCCATCCCCGCAGACTGAGCTGCCTCAGTTGGCAGAGTATTCAGACATATCCCTCCACTTACAGGCAGTGTCAGGGGATGGAAGCACGGATGGGCTCTGAAGCTTCCTTTCACTGGCACAGCCAAGTGCATCAGACGCTGGAACTTAGCAACTTTGATTGCGAAATTCCTCCAAATATCATTTATCTGATACAGAGAGAATGATGCTGACCTGGTGGAAAAGGGATAAATGGGCTGCAGACTGTCTTCCCTCAGTAAAATTCAAGTAAGTGCATTTTTGTGTCGACCGTTTTGTTCAGAATCAATCTTCACACAGCAATCTTGCAGAAAGGATTTTGTGTCAGAGGCGTCGGTTTCTTTGCTCCAATCGGGCAGCAGTTAACATCTGAATCCCAGCTGTCCCAGATGAAGACGTTTTGTGTTCAGAATCCATCTTCACACAGCAATCTTGCAGAAAGGATTTTGTATCAGAGGCGTCGGTTTCTTTGCTCCAATCGGGCAGCAGTTAACATCTGAACCCCAGCAGTCCCAGATGAAGAGTGAAACCTTCATTCAATGAGAGCCGTCCCACAGCTCTGAGCTGCGGAGCTGCATGCAGTGAAAAGAGGAAGGGAGGATTAAAAATGATACATTGTTTCTCCCTCAGCCGCTCTCTCCCAGAGACATGGAGACGAAGAGCAGCGACGTGGGACGTCAGTCACGTGCCGATAGAAGCCGTTCAGCCTATCGAGTCCACTGCAACTCTCTTATTGCTTGCTTCTCTCTGAGGTTATTCATCATCGATGGTGTTTGTTCTAATAATGGGGAACTGTGTTTGTGTCGAAGTGCTGTCTCCAATATGCTGATCCACATGTCATTCACGGCTTTTCATTTCACCGGAGGACCCTGCTGTGTGACACAGTGTGGGGAATAGCTGCAAGGCATCATGTGCATGGTACACACCACAACTGATATCTCTCACCTTCACCAGTGTACTCCCAGTTCAGGCAAGTAATTTTGCGAATCAGATCATAGCAGACCGACAGAGAACACGAAAATATCTTCCATACCTTCATAAGTGTGTTTCCTTAAATGTGTACATTTGGCGGGTGTATCAATACGAGATATTTATTTCAGATGCCATTGAGTGACAGGACGCAGAAGGCTTATCAATATGTAATGTGAAGAACGGAGCACTGTTATAAAGGAACACTGCCAGGGACAGTACACACACTGAAAGCTGGAATTGTCAGTGAGCAGAGGATGCGTTTTATCCATTAATTTCTGGTTTCAGGGCCTACCAGGCTTCTGCTGGGCCGCTGTGTTAGCGCTGACCACAGCGGTGTCCTGCAGTCTTCAGCTTTTTGGAGCATGTAACTTCGAGGATGACGTCACGAGATCATCACTGTTAATATGTGATACACTGGGGCACCGATGTGTCCCGGCTGTGTCAATATAACCACTCTGTAACTTCCCAAATTCTGTTGATTTAACTGTGATTTCCCTCAGAATGACAAAATATGCCACACTGCAGATTGAAGCCATGCAGCCCACCTTCGCTGTGCTAGCTCCACACAATGACAAAATGACTGTGATTGATTGATTGTCACATGGATGCAAGTAGTGGAAAGCTTTGTTCTCAATGGGTAAAGGCAGATTATTTGAAATAAGGACATGCAGATCACAGCGTGAGTAAAGCAAAATTTGGATATAGTCAGGAATTCAGGTTACTCCATACAGGACGTGCACTCAGCAAGATCTGTATTGGCAGGATCAGCATTATTTCCAGTCAGACAATCCATTTCTCAGAGCAGTAACAGCCTAGAAGAAGCTGGTTTTGAACTTGCTGGTGCGTGTTTTCAAGCTTTGCATCTTGAACTGACCTTGATCTCATCAAAATCATACCTTCGTAGTCAATAATGAGGCAGTGAGCAAACTTCCAACGCTCATCCGGGATGTTAACCCAAGACCTCGCACTCGTAAGTCACCCGCCTGAGTTGATAACACACCCGAGACAAACGAGCCAGAACGGCGCCAGACATGGTCACCATAAATCCGGTGATTTTTCTTGGAAGCTAAGGTTATTTCTGCTGTTTCAGAGTGAAAGCAGAACAGAGTTTTAATAACAGCTCCTTTCCATTCTGACGCGCTTCTCCCAGGAAGCTGTGCTAGCTGCTTCCCCCGGGCGCTTTCTGTTGATGACTGGTCAAACTCATCTTCCATTGGCAGGCAGTGCTGGTGGAGAGTAGCATGAACGCGCTCTTCGGCTCCCTATTAAACACAGGTTGTAGAGCGGGGGAGGAGGCTGGTGGAAGAGCGAGGTATGGGAATTCTGGAAATGTGCAGAAAAGGGAGATCGCGCATGCACAGGAACTCATCTTCTTTTGGGAATATTGTGCAAATAACACCATCTGAGACAGATAGAATTGCGCAGAACTTCCTGTAAAGAGAAAATCTCTCCCAGTCATCGGGAATAGTGTCTGTGCCCTTGTCGAAGTCACGGGAGGCCTCTGCAGTCTGAATCAGCATTGTATGTTACTGCAGTGAGTCATGTCACTCACACACACTCCACTTGATGTGCATACATTTTGCCACGTTGCATCCACTTCAAAGAGTAGATTTCCCAACTCACATCATTCCAGACTGACAGGGAACAGAAGACCGTCATCTTAACACCTCTTGGAGAGAAAATGGAATGGGAGAGCGGACAGTCTCAACTGGTTCCAGCATTTACAATCCTGGCCCGTGTGACAACAAAAAAAGAACCAGGAACTGTTTATTTTGCTTCTTAAAACAGGTGAGTACATTTTGAAGAGCATAGAAATTTCTCCCTAGTGTTCATGAAATGATGAAGAGCAGAGTATGGTTCTCTGAGTATGGTCTGACTTCTGGGTTATGGGCCCAGGGTACCCCCACTGTGATATTCTGCTCATCTGGTCTGAACACATACAAAGAAATGACTCAGTGGCAAGATCTGCTGAATCGAATGCAGTGAAGAACAGAAACCGATTGAATGAAAAGAGGCAGGAGAGTGTGAGGAAACTGTTTTCCAGATTCGAGGAGAGTGCACAGTGATGTTTCCAGGGGTTAATATCTGGGTAAGTAGACTGAATCAGCGCTGGGTGTTATTGTACTGCATCTATTGTACAATGGTGCAAAAGCACGGACCTTATGTATAGATGGAAGAACTTCAAAATCCTCAATGGGGAAAAACGCACAAATGAGGTAAACAACAAAGCAACTACAGAAACTCCTGTTACATCATGGGGTAAACAACCCCTCCCCCGCGCTCAAATTTCGCTCAAAATCGCTCTCTGTCAAATTCCTGAGTCTGAGATTCGAACAGTGCATGTTCTATGTTAATAAAACCTGCGCTGATCTCACAACTTCAGCATTTCATAGCCCATGTATATATGGCTGACAATAGTGATTGATCCCTCTACGTTTTACTTCAGCACACGTAGAGAAGAAATAAATATAATAACAATAGTCACTGAAGTGACTGGGATTTGACCCGATGCTTCTGCAGCCAATCGATTCAGCTGTAATTGAAATTGCTTCCACCTTTCCTGTGAAAACCTGCGCTGATCTCACAACTTCAGCATTTTATAGCCCATGTATATATGGCCGACAATAGTGATTGATACGTTTTACTTCAGCACACGTAGAGAAGAAATAAACATAATAACAATAGTCACTGAAGTGACTGGGATTTGACCCGATGCTTCTGCAGCCAATCGATTCAGCTGTAATTGAAATTGCTTCCATCTTTCCTGTGTCAGTAATAGGATTGCATAGCTGAGTCGCGAATTTTCACGTGTTGAATTGGAGCCAGCATCCTTTCTCAGGTTGAAACTTACTGGGATTTGAATACACGATGAAAAACACGGTCAGCATTTACTGGAATATAAATACATGAGGAATGACACGGCCAGATTTCACTTGATACGAAATCGATACAAGCGATGGAAATGAGTTTTACTGGGAGATAAAACCACTAGTAAAGAAAAGAGGGGGTTTAATGGGATGGTGGGATAGATAAAGAATCATGAGGGAGAAATAAGGAAAGACTTAATTGCGTCCGAAAGGAGGTTATCCAGCTGATGTGAACTTGGAAAGAGTAAATATGAGGGCAATTCCCTCGTAGGTGACTGTAAGCTAGAGGTTAGAACTGCAAAGCCACCGGGGAACGATAAAGATGTTTGGAGCAATCATTTCTTTATTCTGAGAGTTATTGAAATTGGAGATGATTCAGAAATAAAAACATTTTAGGAGCTGATTCCAGAGACACAGGGAGTGAATTTAAGAGCGAAAGGGAGTCTGGGCTGCCTGGATGGCGAGGTAAAAGGGACATACTCTCGATTTCGTTAACATTTTCGGAAAGAAATTTCAATCCACCTGTAACTGAAAATGTTAAGTATAAGAAGAGCTGCTGGCGTTGAAACGTGCAGCAACTCATTCTACATGAGACATTACAGGTTGTAAATGCACTGAGCTGTTTGATTTAGTTCTACATTGAGTGGAAGTCGGTTAGCTCAGTCTGCTGTCTAACTGGTTTATGAGAAAATTGAGACCAACAGCATGGGATTAATTCTCTCATTGTCTCAGGTAAACAGAAGGAGCATTATCTCCCCCGCTCTCCGATCTGTAATACTATGGTGCCTCTGGTGTGTAAGATTTGGCTCGTCGATGTAAAACATCATTATCATTGACGTCTGTTGCCTTGAACATTTCGTCACAATCACCAAAAAGGGGAGTGAGTCCATTTAATACTCACTGATCTCCGCTTGGAAAATCCTGCGACAAGACTCGATCTTATTCCAGTTTGAACCCTCTGTTCATCCCAACACCAAAACTACTTGTTATGCCTTTACCAGATTTACTGACAACAAACTCCGCGAAGAGGTTGATCTAATACAAAGTTTAGGAGAAGATTTGTAGCTCGGGTGCTCATTGTTGTGGTTCTGTTCGCCGAGCTGGGAATTTGTGTTGCAGACGTTTCGTCCCCTGTCTAGGTGACATCCTCAGTGCCTGGGAGCATCCTGTGAAGCGCTTCTGTGATCTTTCTTCCGGCATTTGTAGTGGTTTGAATCTGCCACTTCCGGTTGTCAGTTCCAGCTGTCCGCTGCAATGGTCGGTAAATTAGGTCCAGGTCGATGTTTTTATTGGTTGAATCTGTGGATGAGTACCATGGCTCTAGGAATTCCCTGGCTGTTCTCTGTTTGGCTTGTCCTATAATAGTAGTGTTGTCCCAGTCGAACTCATGTTGCTTGTCATCTGA
>NC_057714.1:31105735-31106284 GCF_004010195.1 Chiloscyllium plagiosum
GATCGTTAGCTGTCTTCCTGTTTGTCCTATGTAGTGTTTTGTGCAGTCCTTGCATGGGACTTCGTACACTACATTTGTTTTGCTCATGATGAGTATCGGGTCCTTCGTCCTGGTGAGTTGTTGTCTGAGAGTGGCTGTTGGTTTGTGTGCTTTTATGAGTCTTAGTGATCGCAGTAGGCTGGCTGTCAGTTCAGTAATGTTTTTGGTGTATGGTATTGTGGCTAGTCCTTTGGGTTGTGGCATGTCCTCATTCCGTTGTCTTTCCCTTAGGCATCTGTTGATGAAATGGCGGGTGTATCCGTTTTTGGCGAGTACATTGTATAGGTGTTCTTCTACCTCTTTTTGCAGTTCCGGTGTACTACAGTGTGTTGCGGCCCTTTTGAACAGTGTCTTGATGCAACTTCTTTTGTGTGTGTTGGGGTGGTTGCTTTCGTCGTTCAGAACTTGGTCTGTGTGTGTGGCTTTCCTGTATACCTTTGTGGTGAATTCTCCATTCGATGTTCTCTGTACCATCACGACTAGGAATGGGAGTTGGTTGTCCTTTTCTTC
>NC_057714.1:31106784-31143043 GCF_004010195.1 Chiloscyllium plagiosum
GTCACTGCATTATAGGAAGGATATGAAAGCTTTGGAAAGGGTTCAGAGGAAAGTTACTAGAATGTTGCCTGGTTTGGAGGGAAGATCTAATAAAGAAAGAACTTGAGCCTGTTTTTGTTAGAGCGAAGATTGCGAGGTGACTTAATTGAGAAGGAGAAGATAATCAGAGCTTTAGATTGGGTGAACAGTGAGAGCCTTTTTTCTTGGATGGTGATGGCTAGATTGAGGGGACACAGCTTTAAATTGAGGGGTGATAAACAAAGGACAGATATCAGAGGTAGTGTCTTTATTCACATAGTAGTAGGGTCGCGGAAAGCAATGACTTCAACAGTAGTTGACTCGCCAAATTTACGGGTTTAAATAGTCATTTGATAGGCATGTAGATGAGATTACAATATTATAGGTTAGATGGACTTCAGATTGGTTTCACAGGTCGGTGCAACATCGAGTGTGCAATGGCCTGTACTGCTCTGTAATGTTCTATGTTCTATGTAACTGTCTGAAGCTGAACTAGACTGGTCAAAACCATGGAGGAATATTACAACTCACGGTGAGTTTCCAAACATGCACCCACCATCACCACAAAGACCACATACATTTGAACGTCAGTAACATCTCAGTCTGCTGCTGAAACTCTCATCCAGTCCTTTGTTCCCTCTATACATACCTCAATAAGTACACTCTCGGCTGGCCTCCCACATTCCACCTCCCTGTCATCTTGAGATCAACCAAAAGTCTGCTGTGCGTGGGGTCTGTTCACCCTGTGCTCACTACTATGTACATTCGTGGGTGACACATAACCAACCCTCTGAGATACATCTGAAGAAGGATCACTGGACTTGAAGCATAAGTTTTCTTTCTCTCCACTGATGCGAACAAACCTGCTGAGTCTCTCCAGCAATTTCTGTTTGTGTTTCTGATTTCCAGCATCCTCAGTTCTTTTGTTTTTTTCCTCCAAAATATTTGCACTTCCCTGGTTTACAACATCCGGTGGATTTCCAATTTTAACTCTCCCACCTTTTTCACCTATTGCATGTTTTCAGTTTCCAATGCAATAAGCTCTTGAATTTACGACCTAAACCTCCCTAATTTTCAACATCCCTTACCTAACAGCACTGCAGGTGCACCTTCAGTGCGCAGACTGCAGTGGATCAGGAAGATCAAGCATATTTACTGATCCTTGAGGTAATAATTCCAAAGTTAATGTTTCAGGGTAGGCTAAATGAATGAGAGAGCGTAAACGTGGTGCTGAGCCTTTTGGTTAATAGAGGCACAAAGCAGAACAGTAAAGGACTGTCGTACAAATAATTCCTGACTATGAAACATGTTGGGAATACTCTTTAAAAATCTACCTCTTTGAGACTGTTTATGGTCAGTTGTCCTAATATGGCTATGTGCGCCTGGTGTCAAATATTCTTATATGACGACCTTGTGACATATGTCAGATTGTTGCATTGTATCAAATGTATGAAAAATATAAAGTGTTGTTCATTTGGACAAAGATAACTAGTCCTTCATGATAATTTGATAACTCCTTACCTAACAGCACTGCAGGTGCACCTTCAGTGCGCAGACTGCAGTGGATCAGGAAGATCAAGCATATTTACTGATCCTTGAGGTAATAATTCCAAAGTTAATGTTTCAGGATAGGCTAAATGAATGAGAGAGCGTAAACGTGGTGCTGAGCCTTTTGGTTAATAGAGGCACAAAGCAGAACAGTAAAGGACTGTCGTACAAATAATTCCTGACTATGAAACCTGTTGTGGAAAGGTAAAGCTTCTAAACCTATTGCATATGGTCAAAGGAATACAGTAGAAACATCATCCAGACACAATCTGATAAAGTGACGAGAAAGATTAATCAGACAGATACTCACAGTATTAGAGACGGGGGGAAGGCAGAAGCGAAACATAGCAATATATTGAAATAGATTCAGATCCACGTTAAGGATATACACCAACTTTACAGTGACAGAACCTCTCACAGGTAACAGGCACAACACTGAAAACTGCAAATTGTTGGCCAATGGTCACAAATACTCAACAACTGCTGTTGTCAGTGCTGGTAATTTAAAATTCTCCTGTCGAACCTGCAGCTGGAGAGATGTCAGAAGTACTGGAGTTAGAGAAAAATCACACAGTTGAAGAAATTCTCAGGAAGCGGGTGATGGCACTGTGCTACTGTCACTGCATGGTAACATCACCCACAGGAACACATAGCAACTGGGTCTGTGCAAACCAGAGATCACCCACACATTGTAAGGACAGCAGGGTCCCTGAGAGGAGACAGATCACCCACACATTGGGAAGGATGGCAGGGTTCCTGAGAGGGGACCGACCGGTTCCTTTGCCAGAATAGTTCAAAATTGAGAGATTCATAATGCGAGGGTTTAACTGAAGCTGTAGGGAGAATTGACGAAGTGTACCATTTTCTGTTGTTTAAGACAATGTAGGTGAAAATAAGGCGTTCACATTAACTGAGAGAAATTGATGATGAGATTCAAAACTGAAGATTGTGGACAGATTGGCATGGAGGATTTGATGTGGTGGTTACTTAGATGGGATTGTGTACCCAGTGTACCTTAACGATAGATAACGCTGACAGGCGTGAAATGCTGTATTTAAGCTCCAGTTTCTGTCAAGCCGTGTGCTTGAATTATCCCAGAACCAGAGCCACAAGTGAAGTACCTCAGGCAGTCACATCGATGGGCCTGGGTAACTTCCAGTTTGTAATAGTTCGTTTTCCTCAGGTTGTCTGCAGACCCCCTCAAGCTCTCTGACACTGTCAGTGATGAAAGCGGGAAAAATTGTGAAAGACTCTGAAAACAGTGAGAGCTCCAGCTGTTCCACCGCCCTTCAGATCCCCGCTAACCTTCCTGCTTTAGGAAAATCGGCATGCCTGGTTGGTGACAGGCTGTGTGGCTCAATTTGTCAGTAGCGGGCAGCAAGATCAAAAAAGGTAGTTCAACACCGTACAGGTGTACAGCTTTGATTGTTTTCGGTCAGACTATTGGAGTGATCTCTTACCTCCAGCTGATCCTCCCCATCTTTTCAAACATTGTAACCAAACTCCTGTCCCCAACATTGGAAGCTGCATAATTTCGTGGTAAGAACAGTGCTATGAAATTGAAGCCGTGCACTACACCTTTAAGAGACAGTGAATGGTGCTCAGAACTGAGAGCTTACAAATACCTGAAAGGACTAGCTAGCTGTCTCAGCAGGAACTCGAAATTTAAAAAGATGCAACGTTTGGCTGTGAAATGGATACCTGAGTTGATTGTTGTATTGAAAAGAGTTCGAATTTAACCAATCTGTTTTAATTATGCCTCAGAACACTAAGATTGAATCGCGCGTGAATTTAGTATGGTGAAACACTGCAGAAGTGAAGGACCTCATTCCTTTTGCCCCCACTGGCCATACTCTGTGAAATAGTCCTAGATTCTCAATTGAGAATATTTGCTGTTGCAAGTTACTTCACAAACCGTGTTAGCCCGTAATGTATTGAATGAATCACAAAACAGGCAGCACATAACGCCGAACAGAATCAAACATTACAAGTGAAATGCGTTTCCAGATACATGGAAGGATGAATGCTGTCTGTGCGACAATCCGAGGACAATAAGCCATAACCGGCACCCAGAAACTGGAAGCAGGACAATTCCAGACTGATCTTCCAAACATACTGCGCTGACATATCCCGGCAAGTGTTCAAATGAGAGAAAAGAAAAAACAATCAGAATGGGTCATGAAAAGTGAAGATTACCAAACACAGTCTCAATCAGATTAATGTTGCCGTCCGATCACTAATCCAGGGGTGCTTGCAGCGTAGCAGCAGCCTCCGTCTCCAGAACAGAAATTAAGGTCTGAGAGAAATTGAGGAAAATATAACTGCACAATTAATTGGAAGTGTTTTCCGACTCGCCAGAACATTAAACAGTGACAAGTGGAGTCACTGCAGGATTTTGGTTCACAACAGCGATGAAATACCAATCCCTGCTAAGATTTGGTGAAAACAGTGAACAACACAATTTGCCTGGAACACGACGCAGCAGCGGAGCGGCTTGAGCGCGGGACTTTTCGTGTGAAAGCTGAATGTTATCACTCCAGTACAGACACTGACCCAATCGAGAATCTGAACTCTTCCACATCAGAGCTAAGTTTCCAAGAAACAAAACAAGCTGGTTGTGTTGACCTGAGACACAGCTGTGTTTAACACTGAACCATAACACGCGCGGGTACACCAGGCATTCTGCAGCAGGAAGATGCAAAACCAACGGTTCTGTGGAGACGGAAGCCGCATTCCCGCAGCTTGGCCACACTTTAAATAGTTTTAAATGGCTGTCTGAGTTTACCCTGAAGTTTTAGCTGTTGACATGAGCAAAATAACCTGCACTGAACTATAAAAAGCTCTCTGAGGTTACCCTGCAGTTTGTAGTTATTGCTATGATCAGTTGGATCTACACTGAAATGTAAATAAATGACTGAGTTTATTATACAATTATTACAGTTCAGTGCAGGGTAAGCTGATCATATAAATAACTACAAACTGCAGGGTAACCTCAGCGAGCTGTTTACAGGTCAATGGATGATAGATTGCTCATGTCAATAACTACAAACGTCAGTGTAATCTCAGACAGCTATTTCTAGTCCAGTGCTGGTCATGCTGCTCCTGTCAATAGCTACAAACCACAACGTAAACTTCAACAGATATTTACAGTTAAGCGGAGATTATACTGGTCACCATCAACACAGCGGAAAAATGGGATTCTGTGCTAGTTTGTTGCACTGACCTCTACACCGCTGAAGCCAGGCGCCAACTCGAAAACACCTCCTATTACCGGCCCCTCGACCATGACCCCAACCCCCTTCCCCAAACCATTATCTTCCAGAACCATACAGAACCTCATCAGCTCAGGGCTTCTCCCAACCACAGCTTTCAACCTCATTGTTAGGGAATCTCGTACCGCCTGATTCTGCCTCCTAACCAAGATCCACAAGCCGAACTAACCTGGCCAACCCATTGTCTCAGCCTAGTCTTGCCCCACCGAACTCATCTCCACCTACCTCAGTACTGTCCTATCCCCCGGTCCAGGAATTCCCCGCATACATTTAGGACACTATCCTCACCCTCCACCTCCACAAAGACTTGTGTTTCTCCGGCCCCCAACACCTTATCTTCACCAAGGACATCCAGACCCTCTACACTTCCATCCACCATGACTAGGGCCTCCAAGCCCTCGGTTTCTTCCTATCCCAAACGTCCCCAGCAGTACTCTTCCACTGACACACTTACTGTTCACCTGCTTCCAGGGATTCATCCTGTCACCCAGCCTACTGAGAACACTATTGAGTTCACACTGCGGAGAAACCAACTTTTCTGCTCTCTGTGTTGGAAAGAATTAAGTTAGGGATCCAACCTGAAGATACACTGAGGAATTCTCATGAGAGAGAGAAGCCATTCACTTTCTCCTTGTGTGGGAGAGGATTCTCTCAGATAATCCACGTATGAATACAACGGTGAGTTCACACTGGGAATGCATCACTCGCCTCTTCTGTGTGTACAAAGGGATTCAGTCAGGCATTCAACCTGCCACCACACCAGCAAGTTCACACTGGAGAGAGACCATTTACTGTCTGTGATTGTAGGAAAGCATTCACTTTGTCACCCAAACTGCTGAGATGCTGGCGAATTCATAAATTGGCATGGTGTAGTGTTTTCTTTTCTTTTATTTAAACCAAGTAATTGAAAATGATCTTTGGCAGTTAAAATGTTAACTTAAAAACGTGTTGCTGGAATAGCGCAGCACAGACACATTCTTATTGGGTAAAGGCAATCAATCTTCACAGTGTGTGAAACAGGGATTGTCTAGTTCATTAGGAATGGTTAAATACCCAGGAGTTCATTGAGTGACGGCAAGAGTTGGATTTTGAAGTCATTGACATCCATTCCAAACTATGCATTCTGGGGTTTGTTTCTGATCATGTTTGGAAATACTGTCAGTCTGGTTATCTTTTGGAGACAAAACCAATATTGATCAAGTTTTTGTTAAATGCATGGCAAACAAGTCGATATCATATCTCAAAAGCAACTGACTTTCTTCTGAAGTGGTCTCCATATCACTCTGAAATCAGTTTCTACGTTTTATTCCTGGAAGGTGGTTCAAGATTTCAATAAATCTATTGGGTGGAAGAAACTCTCATCAAATCTTTTCTTAATCATTCACTAATGGTTTTGAAGCTCTAACTAAAGTTATCGATTCCCTCGAAAGAGGGAATTTCTCTGATTTAGTCACTTCAAACCTCATGTTATGTGAAAATCTCTTTTGTTCACTTTTAAATTTGCGTGGTTCTGGTCCAGCATTTCCAAATCTCGTAAATAAACTCATTAATTCTCTCTATCATTCCAATGAAACTGTTTGTATCCTTTCTGTTTTTTTTTGTCTCAGTAATCCCCATCCCTGGGCTTTCTAATATCTTGCTATCCAGGAAGCAGCGTCCTTTCTAATCTCTTCACCTGTTTTTGGTGGAGAATGAGGACAAGGATTACAGACAATTCTTCCACTGAGGGTGACCTGAAGATCTTATAGTTACACTGTGAACTCTTTGCTTTTTAAATATGATTTCTTTATTTATAAACTCCATTTAGGTAAAGTATTATCTATCCAGTTCGTGAACATCGTATCCATGGAGATGAAAATTATCTATCACTTCCTTTATTCTTCCATGGAATGTCCGAAAAGTTTGTAAGACCAACATCTCTAAATCCCCGTGCCCTGAGTGAGTCTCAGTTATTTCTAAAGGTAGCTGAAGTTCAAATACCTCATAGTGGGTCTACAGTCATTCCAGTGCAGACTGGTTCTGGACAGAAAATACAATCACCAAAGGCCACCTTGGATCTGAAATCAACACTTTCTTCATAGTAATTGTCGTAGCTATTGTGTATCGTATTTCCGTGCTTTTGTCCACTTGTTCATCAATTCATGTGTCCTTGTATTGAGTTGTCCTGCATGATTAATTTCTGAATAAAGACATTCCCTTCACCCCTCATTCGAAATTCCATGCAGCATTAAATAATTGTACTCGTATGCTTCCAGAGGACTATCCTGCCATTACTGGAATGAATCAGTGAACATTCTCCATGTAACAGCGAAGGCAAGGATTGTCTTCTCCAGTTTAGGGGATCATTACAGCACTGAACCCCATGCGTGCGTTCATTAAAACGAAAACAGTTGCAGCAAGACATTCAGACAAAGATTTTGCAATCTGCTTGCATTGGTTGTCCCAAAAGTTACTTTCCACATTGTGGTATATTTGTGAATGATAACATTTTCTCAATCTTAAGCAATGACATTTCAATTTTGTCAGAACACTACTATTCGCTGTTCTCTCTTTTCCTTACAGTTCCCCGTTTAATATCCCGCATTTTCGCAGTTTCTTTTACTTTTTCATCTACTTCAATCAATCTCGCTCCTGATTACCAATCTGAGAGAATGCCATAATTTTGTCAATTTATATGCAGTGCAGCTGTAGGGCGCGGTGACCAAGTGGAAAGGCAAGAACCAAGTAGCAGTAGCGGGTTGGTGGAATCTGGCAGTTCTATTGCAGTCACATTTAAAACATTTAAGATAATCTTTAGCCAAATCATATTGGCAGAACATAAGAAAAAAAAATGAAAGAACTGCCGATATTGAATACCAAACAAAAACAGAGATGTTGGAAAGGTACAGAAAGTCTGACAGCATCTAGGGAGGGACGGACCCAGTAGATCTGAAACGTTAACTGTGATTCATCTGCACAGATGCTCCCAGCTCTGCTGACATTTGACAGCAATTTCTGTTTTTGCTTCAGATTGGCAGATATTGCGGCAGGTTATGACAACAGTGCTTTCTAGAAGCAAACAGACAGCACGGACCTGGTAGTGTGAAATGAGGCAGGAATAATGAATGAGTCGCGAGTGTGATTTTAGAAATGCACAGGAGGTCGGGCAGCATCCGAAGAGCAGGAGAATCGACGTTTCAGGCTTAAGCCCTTCATCAGGAATGATCCTTGTGTGTCGGGCTGTGGAACATTCTGAAGCCAGGCGCCAACTCGCAGACACCCCCTCCTACTGCCTCCAATCACAACCTCACTTCCCATCACCAAGCCATCATTTCCCAGACCATCCACAAGCTCATCACCCCTGAGGATCTCCCATTCACAGCCTCCAACCTCATTGGCCATGAACCCCGCACTGACCGATTCTACCTCCTTCCTAAGATTCACAAAACTGACTGCCCCAGTCGGCCCATTACCTCAGCCTACGCCTGTTCCACCCCATCTCTTCCTACCTCGACAACATCATGTCTCCCCAGTCCAGGAAATCCCAGTCTGCGTTCGTTATACCCCCTATGCTCTTCACCTCCTCCTAGATTTTCGTTTCTCCTTACCCCAACGCGTCCTCTTCACCATGGACATTCAAACCCTGTAAAAATCCATCTGCCAAGACGAAGGTCTCCAAGCCCTCCATTTCTTCATCTCACCCCATCCCAACCAGTACCCTTCCGCTGACACGCTCATCCACCTGGCTGAACTTGTCCTCACCCTCAGCAACTTCTCGATCCAATCCTCCCACTTCTTCCAAACCAAAGGGGTAGCTATGGGCATCCGCATGACATCCAGCTACGCCTGCCTGTTTGTCAGATATGTGGAAATGTCCATCTTCTGCAGTTACACAGGCACCATACTCCACCTGTTCTTCCATTACATTGATGAATCTTTTGGCGCCACCTTGTGTTCCCCAGAGGGGGATGAACAGTTCATCTACTTGACCAAAACCTTCCACCCAGACCTCAAATTCAACTGGATCATCTTGGCAACTTCCCTCCCCTTTCTGGACCTCTCCATCACCTTCTCTGTCGACTGAATAATCACAGACATATACATAAGCCCACCGACTCCCACAGCAACCGTCTCCCACCGTACCTCGTGTACATAACGCCATTGCTTATTCCAAATTCCTCCTCCTCAACCACATCTGTTCCCAGGATGACCAATTCCACCTCGGAAAGTCCAAGTTGGTCTCCTGTTTTTATGATTGCAACGTAAACCTTCCCACGTGGTTGACGATGCCTTTCAGTGCATCTACTCCACTTCACCACCACCACCCTTCAACTCTACTTCCCAATGCAACAAGCACATAACCCTCTGGTGCTCACCTTCCACTGCACCAACCTCCGCATAAAGTGCATCATATCCCACCACTTCTGCCACCTCCATACAGACCCCACCACCAAACGTGTATTTCCCTTCCCACCGCTATCAGCATCCTGAAAAGACCAATCTCTTCATGACTCCCTCGTCAGGTCCACCCTCCCCCCAGCCCTACTCCCCACCACCAACCAGCCAACACCCCACTCCTGGCACCGTTCCCTGCTACTGCAGGAAGGATAAAACCAGCACCCACACCACTCCCCTCATCTCCGTCCAAAGCCCCAAGGGATCCTTCCAAATCCGTTGGAAATTCACCTGTACCGCTACAAACGTCATGAACTGCATTCGTTGCACCCAGTGTGGTCTCCTCTCCATCAGGTACACAGGACATCTTCTTGCAGATCATTTCAGAGAACATCTCTGTGACACCCACACGCACCAACCCCACCGCCCCCTGATTGAACACTTCAAATCCCCTCCCCACTACTCAAAGACAGCCGTGGGCCCCCTTCACCGCCAAACCCTTACTACCCAACGCCTGGAGGGGGAACGCCACATATTCTGCCTTGGGACCCTTACGCCACACGGGAAACTGGATTTGAACAGCTTCCTCATTTCCCCTCCCCCCAAGCCAAAGCCTTCAACTCGGCACCACCCTCTGGCCTATCATATTCTCCCTCACCTTCATCCACCTATCGCTTGCCCAGCAACCTCCCCCCAACCGCAAATCCCTACCATTTATCTTTCAGCCCCGACTCACAAGCCTTATTCCTGATCAAAGGCTTATGCCTGAAATATGAATTCTCCTGCTCCTCGGATGCTGCCTGACCTGCTGTGCTCTTCCAACCCTACATTCCCGACTCTGATCTCCAGCATCTGCAGTCCTAAATTTGTCCTAAGAATAATCAATGACCTCAGAGTGAAGGTGCCCCGGGATCGCAGTGATCACAATGTGACTAAGTTTTGCGTTTATTTTGGGTGAGGGTCGGCTGGATCTGAGACGAGCGCTTAACACCTAACAACGGGAATAGTCTCAGATAGCGAAGCTGGGGCGGGCTGAAGTGAAGTGGAAAGTTCTGTCAGAAGGTGGGTCAGTACAACTGCATCACATCACCCAGATTGGAAAAGACACGCAGAAGGAGCAAAGCACCTTTAGTGCAGGCAGAATGACATGTAAAGTGGGTGGAAAGGAGACAATACAACACACTGAGATGGAGTGGAATTATTTATATGAAAGGGTTCGATATATAAGTTATTTTACATGCAAACTGCACTCACATTGGAAAAAGGAATTTCCTGCAGTGTAACGGCGATATTTGCCTGCAACAACACAATTCCAAGAGACATTGACATATTATCTTCTGTAGCAGCATGGCCTAGTGAAAGCATGATCGGCCCATCAACCAGAATTCAATATTTCAAGGCTCTCCTCTGCGCGTACAACCTATTTGCTGCTCCTCCAATCAGATCTCAATCGCTTCAAAGCGTATCTTCTTCTGCTTCCTGCTTAACGTAAACACTTGAAACCTGAACAAATCACCAGCGTTTCTGCTTTAACCCATCTTTTATAATTCCTGAGCTGTCACAGGTACGAGTGACCGATTGGCCTTCTCGAGCACTCTCACGATCTGAATGATAAAGTGCACTGTGTCTGATCCGCAGGACACAATGCAGAATTTCCCCACGCAGGACTGTGCTGTTTATCTCATCCCCGCGGACTGAGCTGCCTCCATTGGCAGAGTATTCAGACATATCCCTCCACTTACAGGCAGTGTCAGGGGACAGAAGCACGGATGGGCTCTGAAGCTTCCTCTCACTGGCACAGCCAAGTGCATTAGACACAGGAACTTAGCAACTTTGATTGCGAAATTCCTCCAATTATCATTTATTTGAGACAGAGAGAATGTTGCTGAGCTGGTGGAAAAGAGATAAATGGGCTGCGGACTGTCTTCCCTCAGTAAAATTCAAATAAGTGCATTTTTGTGTCGACCGTTTTGTGTTCAGAATCCATCTTCACACAGCAATCTTGCAGAAAGGCTTTTGTGTCAGAGGCGTCGGTTTCTTTGCTCCAATCGGGCAGCAGTTAACATCTGAGTCCCAGCTGTCCCAGATGAAGAGTAAAACTTTCATTCAATGAGAGCCGTCCCACAGCCCTGAGCTGCGGAGCTCCATGCAGTGCAAAGAGGAAGGGAGGGTTAAAAATGAGCCATTGTTTCTCCCTCAGCTGCGCTCTCCCAGAGACATGGAGACGAACAGCAGCGACGTGGGACGTCAGTCACGTGCCGATAGAAGCCGTTCAGACTATCGAGTCCACGGCAACTCTCTTATTGCTTGCTTCTCTCTGAGGTTATTCATCATCGATGGTGTTTGTTCTAATAATGGGGAACTGTGTTTGTGTCGAAGTGCTGTCTCCAATATGCTGATCCACATGTCATTCACGGCTTTTCATTTCACCGGAGGACCCTGCTGTGTGACACAGTGTGGGGAATAACTGCAAGGCATCATGTGCATGGTACACACCACAACTGATATCTCTCACCTTCACCAGAGTATTCCCAGATCAGGCAAGTGGCTTTGCGAAACAGATCATAGCAGACCGACAGAGAACAGGAAAATACCTTCATAAGTGTGTTTCCTTAAATGTGTGCATTTGGCGGGTGTATCAATACGAGATATTTATTTCAGATGCCATTGAGTGACAGGAAGCAGAAGGCTCATCAATATGTCTTGTGAAGAACGGAGCACTGCTATAAAGGAACACTGGCAGGGGCAGTACACACACTGAAAGCTGGAATTGTCAATCAGCAGAGGATGCGTTTTATCCATTAATTTCTGGTTTCAGACCCTACCAGGCTTCCGCTGGACCGCTGTGTTAGTGGTGACCATAGCAGTTTCCTGCAGTCTTCAGCTTTTTGTAGCATGTACCTTCGAGGATGACGTCAAGAGATCATCACTGTTATTATGTGATACACTGGGGCACAGATGTGTCCCGGCTGTGTCAATATAACCACTTTGTAACTTCCCAAATTCTGTTGATTTAACTGCGATTTAACTCAGAATGACAAAATATGCCACACTGCAGATTGAAGCCATGCAGCCCACCTTCGCTGTGCTGGTTCCACACAATGACGAAATGACTGTGATTGATTGATTGTCACATGGATGCAAGTACAGTGGAAAGCTTTGTTCTCAATTGGTAAAGGCAGATTATATGAATGAAGGACATGCAGATCACAGCGTGAGAAAAGCAACATTTGGATATAGTCAGGAATTCAGGTTACTCCATACAGGACGTGCACTCAGCAAGATCTGCATTGGCAGGATCAGTATTATTTCCAGTTAGACAATCCATTTCTCACAGCAGTAACAGCCTAGAAGAAGCTGGTTTTGAACTTGCTGGTGCGTGTTTTCAAGCTTTGCAATCTTGAACTGACCTTGATCTCATCAAAATCATACCTTCGTAGTCAATAATGAGGCAGTGAGCAAAATTCCAAGGCTCATCCGGGATGTTAACCCATGACCTCGCACTCGTAAGTCACCCACCTGAGGTGATAACACACCCGAGACAAACGAGCCAGAACGGCGCCAGACATGGTCACCATAAATCCGGTGATTTTTCTTGTAAGCTAAGATTATTTCTGCTGTTTCAGAGTGAAAGCAGCACAGAGTTTTAATAACAGCTCCTTTCCATTCTGACACGTTTCTCCCAGGAGGCTGTGCTAGCTGCTTCCCCCGGGCGCTCTCCGTTGATGACTGGACAAACTCATCTTCCATTGGCAGGCAGTGCTGGTGGAGAGTAGCATGAACGCGCTCTTCGGCTCCCTATTAAACACAGGGTTGTGGAGCGGGGGAGGAGTTCGGCTCCCTATTAAACACAGGGTTGTGGAGCGGGGGAGGAGGCTGGTGGAAGTGCGAGGTATGTAAATTCTTGAAATGTGCAGAAAAGGGAGATCGCGCATGCACAGGAACTCATCTTCTTTTTGGAATCTTGTGCAAATAACGCCATCTGAGACAGATAGAAATGCGCAGAACTTCTGGTAAAGAGAGAATCTCTCCCAGTCATCGGGAATAGTGTCTGTGTCCTTGTCGAAGTCACGGGAGGCCTCTGCAGTCTGAATCAGCATTGGATGTTACTGCAGTGAGTCCTGTCACTCACACACACTCCACTTGATGTGCATACATTTTACCACGTTGCATCCACTTCAAAGAGTAGATTTTCCAGCTCACATCATTCCAGACTGACAGGGAACAGAATACCGTCATCTTAACACCTCTCGGAGAGAAAATGGAATGGGCGAGCGGACAGTATCACTGGTTCCAGCATTTATAATCCTGGCCCGTGTGACAACAAAAAAAGAACCAGGAACTGTTTTTCTTGCTTCTCAAAACAGGTGAGTACATTTTGAAGAGCATAGCTATTTCTCCCTGGTGTTCATGAAATGATGAAGAGCAGAGTATGGTTCTCTGAGTATGATCTGACTTCTGGGTTATGGGCCCAGGGCACTCCCACTGTGATATTCTGCTCATCTGGTCTGAACACATACAAAGAAATGACTCAGTGACAAGATCTGCTGAATCGAATGCAGTGAAAAACAGAAGCCGATTGAATGAAAAGAGGCAGGAGAGTGGGAATGTAGCATTACCTGTGAGGAAACTGTTTTCCAGACTCGAGGAGAGTGCACAGTGATGTTTCCAGGGGTTAATATCTGGGTACGTAGACTGAATCAGCGCTGGGTGTTATTGTACTGCATCTATTGTACAATGGTGCAAAAGCACGGACCTTATGTATAGAGGGAAGAACTTCAAATTCCTCAATGGGGAAAAACGCACAAATGAGGTAAACAACAAAGCAACCACAGAAACCCCTGTTACATCATGGGGTAAACAACCCCTCCACCGCGCTCAAATTTCGCTCAAGATCATCTCTGTCAAATTCCTGAGTCTGAGATTCGAACAGTGAATGTTCTATGTTAATAAAACCTGCTCTGATCTCACAACTTCAGCATTTCATAGCCCATGTATGTATGGCAGACAATAGTGATTGATCCCTCTACGTGTTACTTCAGCACACGTAGAGAAGAAATAAATATAATAACAAGTCACTGAAGTGACTGGGATTTGACCCGATGCTTCTGCAGCCAATCGATTCAGCTGTAATTGAAATTGCTTCCACCTTTCCTGTGTCAGTAATAAGATTGCATAGCTGAGTCGCGAGTTTTCACGCGTTGAATTGGACCCAGCATCCTTTCTCCCTGAAACTTACTGGGATTTAAATACACGATGAAAGACACGGGCAGCATTTAATGGAATATAAAGACATTAGGAATGACACTGCCAGATTTCACTTGATACGAAATCGATACAAGCGATGGAAATGAGGTGTACTGGGAGATACAACTACTAGAAAAGAAAAGAGGGGGTTTAATGGGATGGTAGGATAGATAAAGAATCATGAGGGAGAACTCAGGAAAGACTTAATTGCGTCCGAAAGGAGGTTATCCAGCTGATGTGAAGTTGGTAAGAGTAAATATGAGGGCAATTCCCTCGTTGGTGAGTCAGTTGCCTGAGGCGGGAAATGAACCCGGGTCTCTGGCGCTGTGAGGCAGCAGTGACAACCACTGAGCCACCATGACACCCCTGAACCATGTGGTTCTGAAATTAAAGCTGACACAGTCGAGGTGAAACAGACAACAACCAGTGATCATTGAAGCATCAGGTTCAGGAAAGGGCACAAAAAAAATGAGTAAAATTGAATTCATTGAAAAATGGGTTTCTGTTTGTTCCTGCATTGTTTACAGACAATGTGACATTGCTGCTGTCGCAGGGCTTTTCCTTCAATCGGTTTCAATTCGGCACAGAATTCGAATCAATGAAGGTTCACCAACCTCCTTCTGAAAAGTCATACAGGTAACATGAAACATATAGCATTCATCAATAATCTTCACCATTCCTACATTAAAGAAATCGTTGCACGATTTCCATGAATACTGAAGATGTAAAAATATTATACAAGAATAAATTCAATTCCAGTTTAAATTGTAAAGTAGGAAGAATGCACAGTATACTCAAAATGCCAGAAATTCATGTACGTCACCATGTCCAGAACCGCAGCCCAGCAGAGGGGAAATCTGTCCCTGAACCCCCAATATTCACACGTTTGCTTGTTCCATGTCCCTAGTTGGAAATCTGTTAAGGAGCATGCAGTCTGACAGAGTGCCTAAGAGAAACCTTCACTGTCTGATCTAAGCTGCAATAGGAGCTGTCTATTCCATCTGCGAGAGCGGTGATGGTCAGGGGAGCACCTTGATATTCCATGGTGTAGATTCAGATTGTCCTCATCATATTATTGTTGAAAACCTTCTGTCAGAAACAGCATGTAAAGAAAGGAACAGGAGAGGCTATTCCGAACACCGGTCCTTTCCGAACATTTGATATCGTCATGGATGATCAAATGCTTCAATGTCTTGCCCCAGCTCATCCACAACAACCTGTCACACAAAGGCAAAAATACATTTCAGCCATCGAAAATGTCTATGCCACTATGGGAAGGAAAAGTGTTTCGAGACAGTGGGTTTCTGCACGAACTTTGTAGGTTTTGCGGCTGAGCAGCTGATTCTGGTTGATCATGTTTCAAACGATATGATTTCGTCAAAACTCACAAGCAAGAGGGTAAGGAGTTTTCTCTGGTCAACAGCTGGGTCGCGAACTCCTGACGACGGAAAATGATGATGATTCAGCAGCACAATAATTGATTGAGCTGGCATCTAAACTCAGATTCTGGTGAAAATCAAACCCATAAACTTTGAATAGCAATGTTATCAATGCTGTAGAAATATAGTGTGCTTTTCATTGTGCCTCAGAGCCGTGCTACCACAATTTTATTGCACCCAAAGTCGCGGTTGTCGTGGAGAAAATGTAGACAATCACCAGGAAATGCGGAGAGACCTTCAAGGAGTAGATCTTTTATTTGTAAACAAAAAACTGTGACATTCAGAAAGCAAATTCTTGAATGTCCCCGAACCTCAGGGTCCATGACACTTTATACCTTTTCTTTACTCATGTTTCTTAGCTTATCAGCACGCCCAACTGTGTTAGTCCGAATTACCTCACTCCAGCTACACAATAAACCAATGCTGTTAGTTCCTATTATCACTCCACTTCTGCCACCATGGGTTTTCCAACATTCAACTTAATGTTATTCTATTGTAATGATTTGGTATTTTACTGCCACCTCTGCTACAATGATCTTCCATCCCAGACTAACCTGTCATGATTAGACATTTAGCTACCCAATCTACCACAATGTTTTCCTGTCCCAAACTGACTCTACTAACTACCGATTTAATATTTATTGTCTTAGCCTGCTACGAGGGTCTCAAGCAGGCTGACTCTACGAACTATCAGTTGAATATTAAAAGTCATGTCCAAAATATTTATTGTCACGACTTGTCCCAACCTGCCATGATGATATTTAGCAGGCAAGGCTGACTTGACTAATTGTTATTATCTCAGCCTGCCATAGTAACCTTTCAGCACATTCTGAATCTGCTAATTGGTGTAGGAACATTCCACTATTCTTATCCCCTCCTGCCACAGCGGCTCCATCCTGCCAAAGTCATCTTTTGACGAGTGTAGCATTCCACAGACCCCTTGTCATAGATCGCCAGTAGTATCCATGCGTATACACTTCCCATGCTTTTTTGCTCTCTATTTCCGGTATAGTGTTCGGATCTTTCATCAGACATCTGTTCATCTTCACCCCACTTTCCAGTACCTGATCCTTATCCATGTGTGCTCTAGCTTCTCAAGTATTCGGCTAAATACTCCTGAAACATTTTGATGACTCGTAGCTTTACCACACGTTCAAGCAGTGAATTCCAAATAAGCAACATTCTCAGAGGGAAAACGTTCTTCCTATATCTGCTCTGAAAATCCTCTCCCTTGCGTTTACCGTACATCCCTGGTTGTTAACCCTTCCCATGAGAAGTTTATTCCTATCACACATACCGATCCCCTTAATGTGCACCTTAATCACTTCCTCACTCAGCCTTCTCCGCTCTCAGCTACAGAGCCTGAGCTGAGCTCGTCTATCTTCGCCATGGCGAGAGTGTCGTGCTGGAAAAGTACAACATGTCAAGGAGCATCCGAGGAGCAGAAGAATCGACGTTTCTGACATAAGTCTTTCATCAGGAATGAGTCTTGTGGGTGGGGGCTGAGAGATAAAAGGGAGGGGGTTGGGCTTGTATGGAAGGTTGCTGGTAAAGGGATAGGTGGATGGAGGCGGGGAAGAATGTGCAAGTTAGATGGGGAAGAGATGAATGGGTCCGCAGGTTAGTGCCGAGTTGGCTGCTTTGGGCTGTGATAATGTGTGGGGGAGGGGAGGGGAAATGAGGAAGTGATTGAAATCCATATTTATCCCGTGTGGATGCAGTTTCCCAAGACAGAATATGAGGCGTTCCTCTTCCAGGCGTCAGGTGGTAATGGTTTAGCAGTGGCTTATGCCTGAACAGTCGGTTGTCCTGTTCTGCAATTCACATTACAGGAGAGATGTGAAAAACCACAGACTTGAAAAATGGACAAAAACTTCTAGATTCAGAGTTAGAATTAGACACAATGTAGACAGAAATCATTTGGCCAGATGATTCTGCATTGTGCCATCGACGCGATTCACACTCCCCCACCCTATCTTTCTCAACCCGCATTATTGATGCACGAACACAAAATACACCAAACGCATCACTCGAGAGAAATCAGAGTTAACAAAGTGAATCAAAAACAGTTCCGAGGAAGTGTCTGTTGAACCAAAGTCGTCATTCTGTTTTCCTAGAGCTGCAATTCCTACTTTTGTCTTTTATTTATAGATCTTAAAGACCATTCAGGTTTTGTTTGCCATCTACCTGAATTGGTCTATAGACTTGTATGCCTTGGCATCACAAATCCACATCTGAATACTTCTGAAACTTTGGAGGATTTCTGCCTCTAAAACCTTTGCTTGCGCTGAGTTCCAGAATTCAACTACCTACTGTTTCAAAACATTTGTCTGCAAATTCACTCAAACCTTTTCTCCACTGTCCATAAATCCATGCCACACTCCTTCGCCCCCCCACCCCTCCGTGATTGATCTCACCATCAAAGAGAAACGTTTTTTTTCAGTCTACGCCATCCATATCCCTGATTAGTTTGCACATATTAATCATGTCTCCTCTCAATCCCTTCTGCACTAAGATAAACAGCTCCAATCTATTTAATCTCTCTTCATAACTGAAACTCTTCTTCTCAGACAATATCCTGGGAATTCTCTCCAACATCATTTCCAGTGATATCACATCCCTGCTATAATGTGAATTGCAGAACTGCACACAATAGTTCAGATAGAGCCGAATGAGCAAGTGAAATAAATGATGCAGAAATCCACAGAAATATGTCTTGTAGAATAAAGTTTCTTTTCCTCAGCGTTGACCTGTTTCCTTTTCCTGAGCCTGATATTCCAATAATCTCTAATCCATATCAGTAAAATCTGCTACATGAGAATTAATCTCACAACCGTGGTATTGAAATGGATTGACTGGTTTAAAGGTGAGCACGTGGCTATTTTATGACGGCACAGACGCGCATGAAATGCCAAAGCTGGGATTTGATCCTGGTCAAAGGCGGGGAGGAAGGGCATATATGTCTCCGTTTATTAGATTATTAAGACACAACAGCAGCATTAACCCGCACTGCAGATTGACTCAGCGGAAGGATGCTCGAGGTCACGAGAGGTCGATGAATTGGAGCATTCTCTGAAATTTTCCTTAACAATGCACCGTTTTGTGACTTTTACTCGAAGAGCTGTTTTTGATCACATCGTCTCCACATTGGCCTCTTGCCCCCAGTAAATACTCCAATCCAGCGTGCATCACTTAAATTCCGACACAGCCACGTGTCATATTCTCATTCCCTCTGTGATAATCGGAATTGACAATGTCATTCTCTGTGATGGAGCACTGTAGCATGGAGTTTGTAGTGTAGTGAACAAAGAAGAACAAAGAACATAGAAAACTTGCAGCCCAGGGACTGACCCTTTGGACCTCCAAGCCTGAGCCGATCCAAATCAACTGTCTAAACCTGTCGCCCAATTTCTAAGCATCCGTATCACTCTGCTCCTCACTTACTCATACATCTGTCCAGGCTCACTTTAATTGATTCTAACATGTCTGCCTCTACTACCTCTGCTGGCAACGCATTCCAGCACCTACCAACCTCTGTGTAAAATACTCTCCGTGTATATCTTCCCTTAACGTTTCACCAATCTCCATGAACGCGTGACTTCTCATTATTGAATCCCTCACCTTGGGAAAAAGCTTATCTCAATTCATCCTGTCTATACACTTCATGATTTCGTAGAACTCAATCAGGACCCCTCAATCTCGTTTTTTCTAATGAAAACAGTAGTAACCTACTAAACTTCTCTGCAGAGCTAGCATCTTCCATACCAGGCAACATCCTCGTAAACCTTCTCTGCATTCTCTTCAAAACGTCCACATCCTTTTGGTAATGTGACGGCCAGAACTGTACAGAATATTCTAAACGCGGCCGAACCAAAATCTTGTATAATTGTAACATGACCTGCCAGCTCTTATACTCAATGCCCCGTCCGGTGAATGCAAGCATGCCATATGGCTTCTTGACCACAAGATCCACCTGGACAGCCAGGGTACAAAGGACTTGAGCTCCCAGATCTCTCTGCTCATCAACTTTACCCACAGCTCTTCCGTTTACAGTGTAGTTGTTTCTAGAATTAGACTTCCCAAAATGTGTCACCTCACATTTACTTGAATTTAACTCCATCTGCCACTTACCCGCTCAACTCTTCTGTCTATCTATATTCCCCTTCATTCTTTGACAGTCCTCTCTGCTTTCTGGCTACTCCACCAATCTTCGTGTTATCTGCAAATGTAATGGCGATATTTGGGCTAGCAAACTTTGGAGTCTGGAACATGGCAGGTGTTCATTCCATCCAGCCATGAACCATGTTTGGATGCCTGTTTCCAGTGAAGTACCACTGTTTCCTGATGTAGATCACTAATTCAAACTTCGTTGTAGGAGTCATGATTTAGAAGTTTACAGATGATGCAACAATTGGTCGTGTAGTTGCCTATGATGAATAATGTCAGGGACCGCAGGGAATCAGGTGGAAAGGAAAAATGGCGAATGGAATTGAATCCAGACGAATGAGTGGTAATGAATTTGGGGAGTTGTAACAATAACAGTAAGGATTCTCATTGGTGCAAAGGAACAAAGAAATCTTGGAGTGGACATTCACAGATCTCTTAAGATTGTTGAACAGAGAGATCAGTTGTTCGTGAGGGTTTTTGGAGATTTTCGGTTGTTGCCACAGACTGTAGATGATATTCGATCTTTCGCAAACGCCAGTTTAGGAAACAACTAAAGGAATGAGCACAAGTCTGGTCAATGCAATAATCAACATTTTTAAAAATTGTAAAACAGAAAAGGGAGGGCTGAAGTATAAATCTTAGCCCATCAAGACCGCTTCACCACTCAATGAATTTATCACTGATTCCTCTCCAAGTCATGCTGGTATGTGCCTTGGAGGATAACTTGCAAATGGTGAAGTTTCAGTGCATCTTCAACCTTGTCCTTATAGTCAGTACAGTTTTTGAGCTGTGAAGGTTCTGTCAACAAGGCCTGGATGACTTACTCCATTCAATCTTCTAGGTGGTGCAGTCTGCTGCAATTGTGCCTTAGCAGTTAAGGGAATAAATATTCAGGTGTTGAAAAATGTACAGTTAAGTGACTGCATTGTCATGGAGGGTGTCCTGTTCCTTCAGTGGTATTTCAGCGGCACCCACCTAGGCAAATGGAGAGAGTTCTGTTAAACATCTAATTTGTGCATTGCGGACGATATCGGTTTCACAGAGACAAGAGTTGAGTTAATAATCAAACAAAATCGACTGACGGACATGTTTTGGAGTTAACTTCTTTAAATGGGCGGTTCAAGTTCTATTTCTCCTAAATAGTAGCTCCCAGGACGATTACTCGTAGGAATTCAGTTACAATGAAGCCATTGACTGTCAATCGAATATGATTAGATTCTCATTTGTCAGAGTTATCATTGCTACTTTTGGCCATTCTTTGGATCAATCCGATTCCAATCGCTTTCTGATTTCAAGTTCCAATTACCATCTGCGCCTGAAATGTCAACCCGTTTCCTCGCTGAAATGCCTCCATCAGTCTTAATAATATGTAAGGATGCTGAAAAGGACAGCAGAGATTTACAAACGTGTTGCTAACTCGATATAAAATGGAGCTTCATAGAATGATTGTTTAGGCTAGGATTGAAACAAAGGATGTGGAGGGGAGATATAATCACATAATAACAAATATAAACGTTAAATATTCATAGGATCTTGACAGGGTAGATACAGGCAGGTGGTTCCCTATGCTCTGAGGAGAGCACCAGACGACATGAACTCAGAATTAGATATTGCCCATTTAATTCAGAAATGAGGAGTAATTTCTTTGCTCAGGGGCCAAGGAATCTGTGGCATTTTTCAGCAGCCGCTGTTGAGACTATGTTATTGGGTATTTTCAAACTGTACCAGATAGTTAATCAGAAAGATGATGAAACCATGTCGAGGTAAGTGAGCAGAAAGGAGTTGAAGATTATGAGATCGACCATGAGTTCGTTGAATGGTGGGCCAGACTCCATGGGCTGAATGGCCAGACTCCATGGGCTGTACATTTTGCACTTTGTTTAACATTTGGTCGAACTCCTTATTTTATTCATAAGTTCAGCATTGTGAGGGTATGTGATGAAGTGACAGAAAAAGTTTTATAAAACAGATTATACAGATCAGGAACAAGGCTCGTAAACGCAGGAAGAAGAAATGTGCTCTGACCTGTGGGCAAAAAATGACATTGGGCACAGAGCAGGTGGCTGTGTACACAAGCTGTGATTGCTGAAGAAAGTTGGCAGAACTTACATGGTTTGCAAGCCAGTAATCACACTGGATGATGGATCGTTGTATGATTCACACAAAGCAGGCATTTGTGAAAGAATGAAAGGTTCGTTTCATTGGAGAAGTTTTCTGCGGTTCCAATTCCGAGTGACTGTTTGAAATAATGATCAGATCATTGTGTGAAATGTTAGGTTAAAATACTCATAAACAATCCCACTGGATAAACTTGTGCTCCTGATCTCTTGTTATTTGTTTCTCATTTTTGAAGTAAATTCATAGAAAGACAAATGAAATGTGTGGGTGGAGGTGAGGGGAGGGGGCGGGGAAGAAAAATGCGTTCCTTCTCATTACACCAATTTAATCTACAATTGAATAGAATGACTGCTCTCACTCTTCCTTTCGACTTTAGTGTAGTGTTGATTATTCGTGAATCTCCCGTCCAGTGAAGGACAAGAACAAGTTTCTCGATCCAGTGTATACCAGAGATGTGAGGAGCAAAGAAAAACTGCAGTGGCGGTTTGTGAAGCTAGCAACCAGAGTGTGACTCGAACCAGTGAATGTGGTGCATAGCGGTATAATAATCCACCACTATAATCGCTCAGTCTCCTCTGCATATTTTGTAGAGGGGTGACATGTGACCGCATCACGGTTACATTCGGTGAAAGTCATGGATGAGAAATTTCCAGAGCGGAATCGAATTCACGTTATTGAGTTCCTGCTTTCACTGGAATTATAATAACCCCAAATTCCATTAAATAGCCATGCTCGTCAGAATGAGTAGCTGTCATTGATACATTCTGAGTCAGAACTGTGTCAGAATGAAACAGAGGACAAGAATTTTCCGTCATATTCACACCTACATTTGACTCATAATTTCTTCAGTCACTTTCTCTCTCACGTGAAGTAGCAGCCATGGAGAGGGAAGTAAAGACGATGTTGTGGCTCAATGGCCTTTCTCATATGGCTGAACCTGATTTGGATTAAATCGCTGTTTTGTTCGTTTCATTTTAATTATGCTGCAACCTCACAATGTTCATTGTAATAATCAGAAGTGAATTAGATGTATCTCATTGGAACGATTAATGTTGTATTCAAATTTGCTCCGACTTTATTTCAGCTTAAGGAAAATACTGTTTAGAAACTCAGAGGGTTAAAGTGCAAAGAAAAACCCAACAGTTTTGTTGCTCGTTGCTTTGGCAGATTTCATTGTATATTAAATGGACCAAACATCATGGTGTTTGTCCTCACATCTTTAACGCGTGTGATTAAAGCAGGAAGTCGCTCTCCAACCAACTGGTCACTTCCTATTCAGTATGTAATATCATCCCTTCACAAGAAGAAAAATCCACTCAGTTCCATTCACAATGCTTCAGGTACATTATTATGCCAAATCTTTCAAAATCCAGAGTTTTTGGAATCGAATCTTTTTCATCTGCACATGTTCACGAAATTTCTTTACATTTAAAATCAACCAAATTAGATATTGTTTCCCCGCAATATCCGACCGATTACACCCCAGCCCTACACCTTTACCTAACCACACGCTGTCTCTCTCCTTGTGAAATTTATTCCTTGTATGCCACAAAATGTGCCTTTCCAAATATTTTGTAAAACAGATTCTCGGAGTGACAGCGATTTATTTCTAAGTTGTTCAAAGGTTTTATAAAAGGTTTTGAATGCCTAACGTCTAGATGTATACTTAATTGAAAGAGAGAATTTTCCACCTATTTACTCTGTCCAAACATTTCATAACAAGAAAAACCCCAATTAAATCTTTCTTGGTTCAGGGATAACTGTTCTAAATTTTCGAAGATAACAAGTGAATAAAATCTCATCCTCAGTAAACCCCGTCAGCGTCGTCTCTAATGGCTTTACACCCCAGTAAACACCGTCATTATCAATTCTGATAGAAGCACAGAATCCTAAAGTGCAGAAAGAGCATTTCAGTCAATCGAGCCGGTGTCGACTCTCTGAAGACCATCTCACCCAGACCGAGAATGGGGCAACCCTCCCCCTTATGATGTCAAATAAACCTGTTGGAGTATAACCTTGCGTCCTGTGACTTCTGACCTTGTCGCTGTGTTACCCGTGGCTAATCCATTAAACTTACTTAATTCCCTCCCTGGACACGAGAGGGCAATTTAACTTGGCCAATCAACATAACCCTCAGACCGAACAGCAGTGGAAGGTATTGCATTTTGGTACGACAAAAAGAGTAGGGCTTTGCGTATGTTGGAGAACTGGACATAATATTCCAGAAGAGGCCTCATCAATGTGCTGCAAAACTTCAACATAACGTCCCAACTCCTATACACAAAGGACTGAGCAATGAAGGGAAGTATGTCAAATGCCTTTGAACCATCTTGTCTGTAGGTAATGCAAATTACAAGGAATTATGTACCTGCATCCCGAGCTTCCGTGTTCTCCAACACATGCAAAGCCCTACACTTTTTGTTGTACCAAAATGCAATGCCTTCTATTTATCCAGATTGAACTCCATGTTACATTTTTAAGTCCAACGACTCATTGGATTAAGATCCTTTTGAAACTTAGATAATCTTTCCCACTGTCGACAATTCTGGTGTCGCCTGCAAACCTACGAAGCATGCCTGCTGTGAGTTCCACTGTTTTCTCATATAGATCAATGATTCATATTTACTTGTAGTGGCTGTGATTTAGCAGTGCGCAGTTCATACAACAGTTAGTCATGCAATTAACCATGAGGAAGTAAGCCGCAGACTGCAGGGAGATATCAAACAATTGGAAATAAAAATGGTGAAAGCAATTCATTCCAGGGAAGTGGGTGATTGTGAAGCAAAATTAAACTTCAAACCAGCCGCCCATGCTTCAGTTGTGGCATTCAGCTGTCTCAGCAAGATGCACTGTAGATTGCTGTTACTATAAATGGGAACAAATTTTCCCTTCTGCCCCGCCTTTGACCAGAAGAACTCCCAACCTCGGAATTGCTTGCGCCTCTAAACCATCATATAAATACCGTGCATTCTCCGGTTGCGTCACTTGAGCCATCGAGTATCTCTGTGACCTTATTCCCATCTCAATTTCAAATTGGTTCTTCGCGACTGCGCCACTTAGTTCCTCTGATTCTGGGGCTGGGAACTGGGACTATGTGGAAGCAGTGGTTACTGCCTTGTGTGGGGAAACTCGTGAAGTAGCCGATGTTAAACTGCATTGCTATTGAAGTATACATGTCGGGGGGGAGGGCGGAGTGGGTAAGTGGAAAAGAAGATAGGCAGGTAGGACAAGTCAGGACAAGTCATGGGGACAGTGCTGAGCTGGAAGTTTGGAACTGGGGTGAGGTGGGAGAAGGGGAAATGAGGAAACCGTTGAAGTCCACATTGATGCCCTGGGGTTGAAGTGTCCCGAGGTGGAAGATGAGGTGTTCTTCCTCCAGGCGTCGGGTGGTGGGGGAGTGGCGGTGATGGAGGCCCAGCACCTCCATGTCTTCGTCAGAGTGGGAGGGAGAGTTAAAATGTTGGGCCACAGGGCGGTGAGATTAATTGGTGCGGTTGTCCCAGAGATGTTCCCTAAAGCGCTCTGCTAGGAGGCGTCCAGTCTCCCCAATGTACAGGAGACCGCACCTGGAGCAACGGATACCATAAATGATATTGGTGGATGTGCAGGTAACAAAAGCTGCACTATCCCCGGAGTCTTTGATATTTTGGAGTAATCTATTTAACTCAGCCTCCAGCACATCAATGATGGAATCACCACAGCCTCCGTGGGCACCGATGTTAAGCGGTCAGCCCATTCTGAGTTCACACATATCTGCCACTGTTAACTAAGCACTGATATTGTGCATTTGGTGCTCTGCCTAACATTTCTTATGATACTGTACTTATTGCATGTGGTTCGTGCGTTCGTCTGTGGCGTGCTGTGGTCGTATAGTGGTTAGTACATTGCGTTGTGGCCGCAGCAACCTCGGTTCCAGTCTAAGTTCACGGCACTAATTGCTCTGTGTGTCCCAGTCTTTTGTAAAACCCAAAGGAATCAGTTGTTTTAATGTTTTGATTTTCTCCAAGGTGATTTTTTTGTCCTTCAAGCTCTGCTCGCTCACATCTCAGTGTTTCATATGTCAGAATTCAAATCCACCCGTTCTCAGAGATTTCTACCCTCCTATGATCACTAACAAAACTTTCCATCCCATGCCCCCATTTCATTAATTTGGAGATGCCGGTGTTTGATTATGGAGTACAAAGTTAAAAATCACCCAACACCAGGTTATGGTCTTACAGGTTTAATTAAAGCACTAGCTTTCGGAGCGCTGCTCTTTATTCATGTGTTTGTGGAGTCATTTCCTATTTCACTAAGGCATTGCAGAATCTCATACAGACTCACACATTGATACCGATCAGTCTGTGTGGCTGCAGTCACTGCTGCCGGGTGAACGAGCCCCAACCCCACCATCGGGACCTGCAGACCATTTGATCCATTTGGTTACCACTGTTGTGAGATCAATACTCATGTAGCAGCTTTTACCCACATGGGCCAGATATTATTGGGGGGGGGGGCGGTGTCAAGTTCAGGGAAATGGCACAGAACAGTATCCAGGAAAAGCGACTTCATTGAATAAGATCAGTTTCACTGCTTTTCTGCAATGGCCGAGCGCTATTTCCACTGAACACTGAACTATTAATTCAGACACCAGGGACCTGCTTTTGACTCCGACCATGCTAGGTGGTAGAATTGGGATTCAATAAATATCTGGAATTACGAATCTAATAACTCCTATGTATCCATGTTCAATTGTTGAAAAAACAAAACCATCTGACGTCATTTAAGGAATGAAACTGCCATTCTTACCTGCACTGGCCTCCACGCGACTACAGACTCACTACAACATGGTAGAGTCTGAACTACCCGCTGTGCAATTCGGGATAGCAATAAACACTGCCGAGCCTGCGACGCCCTCATACTGTAACAGAATCGTAAAAAAAAATGTTCATTCGGCTCTAGCTAGATTATTGTGTGCAGTTCTGCAATTCAGAGTACTGCATGGATGTGATCGCACTGGGAACGTTGCAGTAGAGATTTTCTGGGATATTGTCTGGGCTGAAGAGTTTCAGTTGTGAGGAGAGATTGGACAGACTGGGGTTGTTTGTCGTAGAGCAGAGGAGATTGGAGAAGACATGACTGAGATGTACAAAATACTGAAGGATAATCTAATTTAATCTAAAATATGGATAGGATAAACTGAAAGAAGCGTTTCTTATTGATGGACAGATCGAACACTGGGGCCAAGAGACTTCGGAAAAAGGTAGAAAGGTTTGAGTAGATTTGCGGAAATGGTCAGAGAGGCAGAAATCGTTCTAACTTTAAAAAAATTGAGATGTTAATTTATGATGCCAAAACATATAAGACTATGGGATAAACGATGGAAAACTTCATCCAGCTCGTTAAGCAGTTGTGTTGGACAAGTGCGGCCACAACAGGCTGAAGGGTCTCCTTCGATGTTGTTGTCCTCCACAGTATCGTGGTTAGTGTCCCCGCCTGTCACAGGTCTCAATTCCCCGCTGAGGGCATCGTAAAGGTTTTAAACCTGACGCTCTGCTCCCCACTGAAGGTTATTAATGCGTGGCCTTCCATTCTCGATGGGATATGTCACAGGAAGGACAGTGCTGTCAGAATCAGCTGGGGAAGGACTGCAGCTCCTGGGGAGAGAGAGTGTCAGTGAAAGTGCAAACACGTAACTTCTGCAAACTGCATATTGTGTTTGTGTTGTAAGGAAAATCATTATATAGAGTTATTCCTGACTGATGTGTTTATTTAAAGTAGGAATCTGAGGAAGAAAACAAAGTAAACCCATTTCGATCTGAGTGCAGAAACATTTCCAGCAGCATTAATGAGGTTGTGCAGCGTAGAACCGACTTTGGATGCATTGAATTCGGGTTGATGGGCGCAGCTTGCTTTCACTAGGCGGAGTTTCCAGTGTGTGAAGCCATTATAAATGATACAGATAGTGTTCAATGTAATGGTACACTACAATGGTTCGCACTGCTCTTAGGTCTGTAGGTTAGGTGGATTGGCTATGTTAAATTGCGCTGATGTGTCCAGGGAGTGAATTCAGTAAGTTAAGTGAATTTGCCATGGGTAATGCAGTGATAAGGTCAGCAGTCACATGATGCCAGGTTTTATTCCAGCAGGTTTATTTGAAATCACAAGCCAGAGCCCTGCGGGGATAGAGAAGGGAGCTAGGTCTGGTTGAGATGCTGTTCAGAATGTCCCTACAGACTCCATTGGCTGAACTGTACTTTCCGCATTGTAGGGAATCTCTAATTCTATCAGAGAGGACACTGCCAGCGTTTACTGGGCTGCTAAGACATTGGAGACGATGCTGACGTTTAGTGGGAATGGAAATTTATTTATTTGTGTTTTGGAAAATTTGAAACTAAACCAAGGAAAACCGAATGGATGGTTTTCAGAGTATTTGAGATTTGGAGAGAGTAAATTTGTGGTAAATTCACTCTTTCAAGTTAATAAATTTTTGAAAGTCAAGATTTCAAAACCATCGATGTAGGACAACGAAATAATGGGAGCAGAATTTCTGTCACTCAGACAATCAGTTTCGAAAATATTTGGAAAGGCACATTTAGAGACACACAAACAGTGAGTTTCACCAGGAGAGAGACAGCCTGTGGCCAGTTAAAAGTGTAAAAGTGGGGTGTAGGGGTTAGAAGGTGCGAGGAAACAATGTCTAATTTGGATGACTTCAGATGCAAAGAAATATCGGAAACGTATGCAGCTGAGTAAGATTCAGCACAAAAACCTCAGAGTTTTGAAAGATTTCTATTAATATTCCACATGAACCATTATAAATGGAACTGAGCAGATTTTGTATATTGTCAAGGAAAGCTATTCCAGAATGAATAGGAAGTGACCCGTCTCTTGGAGATCGATTTCCTGCTTTATTCCCATGCTTTAAAGATGGGAGGACAATCGCCATGATGTTGGGTTCATTTGATACCCACTGAAATCTGCCAACGTAACTAAGCATCAAAACTGGCATCTTGTTTTGTAGTTTAACCTTCTCCTTTTCTCATCAGTATTTTCTTTAAGCTGAAATACATTCGGAGCAAATTTGAATACAACATTAAGCGTTCCAATCATATAAATACAATTCACTTCCGATCATTGCAATGAACAGAGTGAAGTTGCAGTAAAGTTCATAAAATGAAACGAACAAAACTGCATTTCCGGGAATTTTACCCAGTTCAGGTTCAGCCATATGCGAAAGACCATCGAGCTAAAACATCACCTTCACTTCTCTCTCCATATATACTTCTTCACGTGAGAGAGAAACTGTCTGAAGAAATTATGCGTCAAGACTAAATGTGCGTGCGAATGTGACGGGAATTTCATGTTTGCTGGTTCATTCTTCGACAGTTCCGACTCGAAATAAATCAAAGACAAGGTATTCCTTCCAAGGCCGAGGTCAATTGCTTGGATTTTGCTGGTATTATTATTCTGCTGGAAACAGAAACATAATGGTGTGGATTCGATTCCACTCAGGGAATTTCTTATCTCCTGGTTGCACCATATGTGATCTTGCCGGTGTCACATGTGAGCCCTTTTGCAATGGGCTGAAGTGGCCCAGAGGTTCAGGCGACGGGTTGCTCTTCCATTGCGCATGTGTGGATTTGAATCCGACTCTGGCTGTTACTTCTATCAAACGCAGCTGTGGTTTCCCTTTGTGCCTCGCATCTTTAGTATACTATGGGTGTAGAATCTTGCTCTTGCCCTTCATTGCACCGGAGAATTGTGATAAACCGATACCACATCAAGGTCGAAATAAAGCAATTTGATTCTGTTGTAAGTTAAACTGGAATAATGAAAATGATCACAACGGTTCTTTCCTCCTTTCATTCCATCTTGACTTTCTATGAATTTACATCGAATGAAAGTGAAACAAATAAGGAGAGATTGGGTGCAATAGTTTATCCAGTGGGATAGTGAATATTAATGTAAGACTCCACACAAATTCCTGATCAGTATTTCAAACAGTCAATTGGAATTGGAACCACAGAAACCTTTTCCAATGAAATGAAACTTTCATTCTTTCACAACCTTTTGCTGTGTGAATCATACAGTGATCCATCATCCAGCGTGACGGCAAATTTGGCAACAATATAAGATCCACCATTTTGTTTGGCAATCAAATCGTCTGCACATACCCATCTGTTGGGTACCCAGTGCCATTTGTTGTCTCCAGGCCACAGCACATTTCTTGTTCATGAACTTATGAACCTAGTTCCTGATCTGTCTGATCAGTTTGGAAATCTTTTCTATCACTTCATCCCATCCCCTCAGAATTCTAAATTTATCAATAAAGTTCGGTGTTAGAACAAATGATGTAGGATTGTAAGTGGGCCATTCAGCCAATCGAGACTGCTCCACCATTCACTGAACTCATGTATGATCTGATAATCCTCAACTCCATTCTCCGGCATTGCCTCGACAAAGCGTCATCGAATTTCTGGTTAAATATCTGCCTGGCACAGTTTGAAAATACACAACAACTCAGCCTCAACAACAGTTTTGGTAAGGAGTTCCACCGATTCACTGGCCCCTGAGTAAAGAAATTACTCCCCATTTATTAATTAAATTGGCAATATCTATTTCTGAGTTCATATCCTCTGGTGCTCTCCTCATACCAGAGAGTAAACCATCTGCCAGTAACTACCATGTCAAGATCCCATGAATATTGAACGTTTATAAATGTTATTATGTGATTATAGATCTCCACTCCGCCTCCTTTGTTTCAAGGAGAATAATCCCAGCCGAAACAATCATTCCACGAAGCTCCATTTTCTCCAGTGTTGACAACATGTTCGTAAGTCTCTGCTGTCCCCTGCAGCGTCCTTACATATTATTAAGGCAGGTGGAGAAATTTATGCGAAGAAACAGTTGAAATTTCAAGCACAGACGGGAAGTGGAACTTGAAATCAGACAGCGACTGGAATCAGATTGGTCCACACAAGGACGAAATAGAGTAATGATAACTCTGACATATGAGGATCTAACCATATCTCACTGACATTCAATGGCTTTACTGTAACCAAATTATCCCGTGTCATTGTTCACAGAGCTAGTGTTTAGAAAGATAAACAGATACAATCGGGCTACATAAGCAGTTTGACAACAAAAACATGTCATTTGGTAGACAGTTTTTGATTATAAACTCAACTAATTGCTCCGTGAATCCTACATCGTTTTCAAGGCACAAATGAAACGTGGAATATAACTCTCCATTTGCCTCGATGGGTGTAACTTCAATAACACTTAAGGAACTGGACACGGTCCACGACAATGCAGTCGCTTGATTGTATCCTCTTAAAAACCTGCAATATTCATTCCCTTCACCGCTAAGGCACAATTGCAGCAGAGCGCACCAACTACAAGATGCACTGGAGTAAGTTATGTGGGCATATTTGATAGAACCTTCAAAGTTCAACAGCTGTACTGACTATAAGGACAAGGATGGCAGATGCAACGAAACGCCACCATTTGCCAGTTCCCCTCCAAGGCCTATAGCACTCTGACTTGGAAAGGAATCAGTGATAAACTCATTGGTGTAAAAGTCTTGATGGGCAAAGTTGCATACTTCAACCTTCCATATTTTATCTCACAATTTTACTAAAAATATTATTTATGCGGTGACCAGACTTGTGCTCAGCCCTTTAGCTGTTCCCTAAACTGGTAGTTGCTAAAGTTCTGCTATCATCCACAGCCTGTGGTCAACAATAGAAAATATCCGAAAACCCTCTCAAACAAATGATTCCCCTCAAGATTAAAGTGGTGTTCGAGAAGCACAGCAGTTATGGCAGCATCTGAAGAGCAGGAAAAATGAACGTTTCAGGGAAAGGCCCTTCATCAGGATTGAGACTGGGAGCATATGGGATGGAGAGATAAATGTGAGTGCGGCGGGGCTGGGGAGAAGGTAGCTGAGAGTGCAGTAGGTGGATGGAGGTGTGGGGGCAAACGTGATATGTCAGAGAAGAAGGTGTAGTGAATAGGTGGGAATGAAGATGCACAGGTGTGATAGGTCAGGAGGACGGTGATGAGCTGAAAGGCGGGAACTGGGTAAGGTAGGGGGAGGGGAAATGAGGAAACTGGTGAAGTCCAAATTATATGCCATGGGGTTGAAGGGTCCCGAGGCAGAAGATGAGGCTTTCTTCCTCCTAGCATCGGGTGATGAGGCCGTGGCGATGGAGGAGGCCCAGGACCGGCATGTGCTCGGGACATTGGGAGGGGGAGTTGAAATGTTTGGCCATGGAGGCACTGGGATTGATTCTTGCGGGTGTCCTGGAGATATTCTCTGAAGTGCTCCGTGAGAAGACATTCGGCCTCCCCAATTTAGAGTAGACCGCATTGGGAGCAACTGATACAAGAAATGAGATGTGTGGAAGTGCAGGTGAAACGTTGATGGATGTGGAAGCCTCCATTGGAGCCAGAAGTGGCAAAACTGTCAGCGGATGATGTAATTTATGCAGAGGTTGGTAGGATAGAAGATGAGGACCAGGAAGGTTCTGTCCTTATTGTGGTTGGAGGTTTGGGGTTCGTGGGTGGAGGTACGGAACATGGATGAGATGTTTTGGAGGGCATCTTCAACCACTCACATTGGGAAGTTCCGGTATTTAAAGAAGGAGGCCATCTGGTGTTCTGTGGTGGAACTGGTCCCTTGGGAGCAGAGGGTAAAAAGAATGACTACTGTTGCTGGAAACCGGAGTTTAGATTAGAGTTGTGCAGGCAAAGCACAGCAGTTCAGGCAGAATCCAAGGAGCAGAAAAATCGACGTTTCGGAAAAAAAAACCCCTTCATCAGGAATACAGGCAGAGAGCCTGTAGTGTGGAGAGATAAATGAGAGTAGGGTGCGGGTGGGGAGAAAATAGCATAGAGTACAGAACACACCAGATGGTCTTCTTCTTTCGAGAGCGCAATTTCCCTTCGCACATGGTTAAAGATGCCCTCCAACGCAACTCGTCCACATCCTGCACCTCCACCCGCAGACCCCATCCCTCCAACCGTAACAAGGACAGAAACCACCCCCCAGTGCTCACCCTCCACCGTACCAACCTTCGCATACACCAAATCATCCGCCGACATTTCCAACACCTCCAAACAGACCCCACCACCAGCGATATATTTCCCTACCCACGACTTTCCACCTTGCACACAGACCATTCTCTCCGTGACTTCCTGGTCAGGTCCACGCCCCCCAACAAAGCATCCTCCCGTCCTGGCACCTTCCCCAGCCACCGCAGAAATTGCAAAACCTGCGCCCACACCTCCTCCCTCACCTCAATCCAAGGCCCCAAAGGAGCCTTCCACACCCATCAAAGTTTTACCTGCACATTCACCAATATCATTTATTGTACCCGTTGCTCCCGATGCGGTCTCGTCTACATTGGGAGGACTGGACGCCTCCGAGCAGAGCGCTTTCGGGAACATCTCTGGGACACCCGCACCAATCAACCACACTGGTGAAGTCCAAATTATATGCCATGGGGTTGAAGGGTCCCGAGGCAGAAGATGAGGCTTTCTTCCTCCTAGCATCGGGTGATGAGGCCGTGGCGATGGAGGAGGCCCAGGACCGGCATGTGCTCGGGACATTGGGAGGGGGAGTTGAAATGTTTGGCCATGGAGGCACTGGGGTTGATTCTTGCGGGTGTCCTGGAGATATTCTCTGAAGTGCTCCGTGAGAAGACATTCGGCCTCCCCAATTTAGAGTAGACCGCATTGGGAGCAACTGATACAAGAAATGAGATGTGTGGAAGTGCAAGTGAAACGTTGATGGATGTGGAAGCCTCCATTGGAGCCTTGGACAGAGGTGGGGTGTGCAGCTGTGGGCGCAGGCTTTGCAATTCCTGCAGTGGCAAAGTAAGGTGCCTGGAGGGAAGGGTGGGACATTGGAGGGCGTGAAATTGACTAGGTAGTCACAGAGCGAATGGTCTTGGTGGAACGTGGATAGGGGTAGGAAGGAGAACATATCCCTGTGGTGTGATGCATTAAGAAGTGGCAAAACTGTCAGCGGATGATGTAATTTATGCAGAGGTTGGTAGGATAGAAGATGAGGACCAGGAAGGTTCTGTCCTTATTGTGGTTGGAGGTTTGGGGTTCGTGGGTGGAGGTACGGAACATGGATGAGATGTTTTGGAGGGCATCTTCAACCACTCACATTGGGAAGTTCCGGTATTTAAAGAAGGAGGCCATCTGGTGTTCTGTGGTGGAACTGGTCCCTTGGGAGCAGAGGGTAAAAAGAATGACTACTGTTGCTGGAAACCGGAGTTTAGATTAGAGTTGTGCAGGCAAAGCACAGCAGTTCAGGCAGAATCCAAGGAGCAGAAAAATCGACGTTTCGGAAAAAAAAACCCCTTCATCAGGAATACAGGCAGAGAGCCTGTAGTGTGGAGAGATAAATGAGAGTAGGGTGCGGGTGGGGAGAAAATAGCATAGAGTACAGAACACACCAGATGGTCTTCTTCTTTCGAGAGCGCAATTTCCCTTCGCACATGGTTAAAGATGCCCTCCAACGCAACTCGTCCACATCCTGCACCTCCACCCGCAGACCCCATCCCTCCAACCGTAACAAGGACAGAAACTACCCCCCAGTGCTCACCCTCCACCGTACCAACCTTCGCATACACCAAATCATCCGCCGACATTTCCAACACCTCCAAACAGACCCCACCACCAGCGATATATTTCCCTACCCACGACTTTCCACCTTGCACACAGACCATTCTCTCCGTGACTTCCTGGTCAGGTCCACGCCCCCCAACAAAGCATCCTCCCGTCCTGGCACCTTCCCCAGCCACCGCAGAAATTGCAAAACCTGCGCCCACACCTCCTCCCTCACCTCAATCCAAGGCCCCAAAGGAGCCTTCCACACCCATCAAAGTTTTACCTGCACATTCACCAATATCATTTATTGTACCCGTTGCTCCCGATGCGGTCTCGTCTACATTGGGAGGACTGGACGCCTCCGAGCAGAGCGCTTTCGGGAACATCTCTGGGACACCCGCACCAATCAACCACACTGGTGAAGTCCAAATTATATGCCATGGGGTTGAAGGGTCCCGAGGCAGAAGATGAGGCTTTCTTCCTCCTAGCATCGGGTGATGAGGCCGTGGCGATGGAGGAGGCCCAGGACCGGCATGTGCTCGGGACATTGGGAGGGGGAGTTGAAATGTTTGGCCATGGAGGCACTGGGGTTGATTCTTGCGGGTGTCCTGGAGATATTCTCTGAAGTGCTCCGTGAGAAGACATTCGGCCTCCCCAATTTAGAGTAGACCGCATTGGGAGCAACTGATACAAGAAATGAGATGTGTGGAAGTGCAGGTGAAACGTTGATGGATGTGGAAGCCTCCATTGGAGCCTTGGACAGAGGTGGGGTGTGGCCCAACATTTCAACTCCCCCTCCCACTGAGCTGAGGACATGGAGGTCCTGGGCCTCCTTCACCGCTGCTCCCTCACCACGCGACACCTGAAGGAAGAACGCCTCATCTACGTCCTCAGAATACTGCGACCCCAGGGCATCAATGTGGGCTTCGCCAGTTTCCTCATTTATCCTTCCCCACCTCACCCCAGCTCCAAACTTCCAGCTCAGCACTGTCCCCATGACTTGTCTTACCTGCCTATCTTCCTTTCCAACTATCCACTCCACCCTCCTCCCTGACCTATCACCTTCATCCCCTCTCCCACTCACCTTTTGTACTCTATGCTACTTTCTCCCCACCCCCACCCTTCTCTCATTTACCTCTACACCCTTCAGGGTCTCTGACTGTATTCCTGATGAAGGGCCTTTTCCCAAACTGTTGATTTTACTGCTCCTCAGACGCTGCCTGAACTGTTGTGCTTCTCCTTTCAGAGCAGATGCAATGGAGGTGGAGGAATTGGAAATATAGGATAATATTTACGCAAGAGGTGGTGTTGGAGGATGTATAATCCAGACAGCTGTGGGAGTCAGTGGGTTTGTAAAAAGTCAGTAACACTGAACTTGAGGGATGTATTTCCCTCCCCATCCCCATCCAGTATTCACATTGACTATTTCCTGCACGACTACCTATTCAAGTCCACGCCCTCCAATGACCC
>NC_057714.1:31143543-31149946 GCF_004010195.1 Chiloscyllium plagiosum
TGTCTGTTGGCCCCAATGTAGAGGAGACCAAAAGATGCAATAAATGACTTGTGTGGCAGTGCAGATGCACATTTGATGGATGTGGAAGGATCCTTTGGAGCCTTGGAAGGATGTGAGGGGGAAGATGTGGGTGCAGGTTTAGCAATTCTCGTCGTGGCAGGGGAAGGTGCCGGGAGGGCAGGGGGGTCATTGGAGGGCGTGGACTTGAATAGGTAGTCGTGCAGGAAATAGTCTATGTGAATACTGGATGGGGGTGGGGAGGGAAATATATCCCTCAAGTTCAGTGTTACTGACTTTTTACAAAACCACTGACTCCCACAGCTCTCTGGATTATATATCCTCCAACACCACCTCTTGCGTAAATATTATCCTATATTCCCAATTCCTCCACCTCCATCGCAACTGCTCCCAAAGGAGAAGCACAGCAGTTCAGACAGCGTCTGAGGAGCAGTAAAATCAATATTTTGGGCAAAGGCCCTTCATCAGGAATACAGTCAGAAAGCCTGAAGGGTGGAGAAGTAAATGGGAGGAGGGTGGGGGTGCGGAGAAATTAGCATAGAGTACAAAAGGTGAATGGGAGAGGGGATGAAGGTGATAGGTCAGGGAGGAGGGTGGAGTGGATAGTTGGAAAGGAAGATAGGCAGCTAAGACAATCCATGGGGACAATGCTGAGCTGGAAGTTTGGAGCTGGGGTGAGGTGGGGAAGGATAAATGAGGAAACTGGCGAAGCCCACATTGATGTTGAAACTTTATTGCTGGAACAGCACAGCAGGTCAGGCAGCATCCAGGGAACAGGAGATTCGACGTTTCGGGCACAGGCCCTTGAAGGGCCCTTGATTTGGTGGAGCGTGAGCACGGGGTGGGGGGGGTGGGATTCTGTCCTTATTACGGTTAGAGGAATGGGGCCTGAGGGTGGAGGTGCAGGATGTGGACGAGTTGCGTTGGAGGGCATCTTTAACCATGTGCGAAGGGAAATTCCTGAAGAAGGGCCTGTGCCCGAAACGTCGAATCTCCTGTTCCCTGGATGCTGCCTGACCTGCTGTGCTGTTCCAGCAATAAAGTTTCAACTTTGATCTCCAGCATCTGCAGACCTCACTTTCTCCTCGAAGCCCACATTGATGCCCTGCGTTCGCAGTATTCTGAGGAGGTAGATGAGGCATTCTTCCTCCAGGTGTCGCGTGGTGAGGGAGCAGCGGTGAAGGAGGCCCAGGACCTCCATGTCCTCAGCTCAGTGGGAGGGGGAGTTGAAATGTTGGGCCATTAGGTGGTATGGTTGATTGGTGCAGCTGTCCCAGAGATGTCCCAGAGATGTTCCCTCTGCTAGGAGGCGTCCAGTCACCCTAATGTAGAGGAGACCGCATCGGGAGCAACGTGTACAATAAATGATATTGGTGAATGTGCAGGTAAAACTTTGATGGGTGGGGAAAGCTCATTTGGGGCCTTCGATTGAGGTGAGGGAGGAGGTGTGGGCGCAGGTTTTGCAATTTCTGCGGTGGCAGTGGAAGGTGCCAGGACGGGAGGATGGGTTGTTAGGGGACGTGGACCTGACCAGGAAGTCACGGAGGGAATGGTCTGTGCGGAAGGTGGAAAGGGGTGGGGAAGGAAATATATCACTGGTGGTGGGGTCTGTTTGGAGGTGGCGGAAATGTCGGCGGATGATTTGGTGTATGCAAAGGTTGGTTCGGTGGAGGGTGAGCACGGGGTGGGAGAGTGGGATTCTGTCCTTATTACGGTTAGAGGAATGGGGTCTGAGGGTGGAGGTGCAGGATGTGGAAGAGTTGCGTTGGAGGGCACCTTTAACCATGTGCGAAGGGAAATCGCGTTCTCGAATAAGGAGACCATCTGGTGTGTTCTGTACTCTATGCTATTTTCTCCCCACCCGCACCCTCCTCTCCACACTTCAGGCTCTCTGCCTGTATTCCTGATGAAGAGTTTTTTTCCCGAAACGTCGATTTTTCTGCTCCTTGGATTCTGCCTGAACTGCTGTGCTTTGCCAGCACAACTCTAATCTAAACTCTGGTTTCCAGCAACTGCTGTCATTGTTTTTCCCCTCTGCTCCCAAGGGACCAGTTCCACCACAGAACACCAGATGGCCTCCTTCTTTAAAGACCGGAACTTCCCAATGTGTGTGGTTGAAGATGCCCTCCAAAGCATCTCATCCATGTTCCGTACCTCCACCCACGAACCCCAAACCTCCAACCACAACAAGGACAGAACCTTCCTGGTCCTCATCTTCTATCCTCCCAACCTCTGCATAAATCACATCATCCGCTGACAGTTTTGCCACTTCTAAATGCATCCCACCACCAGGGATATGTTCTCCTTCCTACACCTATCCACTTTCCACCAAGACCATTCGCTCTGTGACTACCGAGTCAAGTCCACGCCCTCCAATATCCCACCCTTCCCTCCAGGCACCTTACTTTGCCACTGCAGGAATCGCAAAGCCTGCGCCCACAGCTACACACCCCACCTCTGTCCCAGGCTCCAATGGAGGCTTTCACATCCATAAAAGTTTCACCTGCACTTCCATACATCTCATTTCTTGTATCCGTTGCTCCCAATGCGGTCTACTCTAAATTGGGGAGGCCGAATGTCTTCTCACGGAGCACCTCAGAGAATATCTCCAGGAAACCCGCAAGGATCAACCCCAGTGCCTCCATGGCCAAACATTTCAACTCCCCCTCCCAATCTCCCGAGGAAATGCAGGTCCTGGGCCTCCTCCATCGCCACTGCCTTATCACCCGAAGCTCGGAGGAAGAAAGCCTCATCTTCCGCCTCGGGACTCTTCAACCCCTTGGCATTAATTTGGACTTCACCAGTTTCCTCATTTCCCCTCCCCCTACCTTACCCAATTCCCGCCTTTCAGCTCATCACCGTCCTCCTGACCTGTCACACCTGTGCATCTTCATTCCAATCTATCCACTACACCTTCTTCTCTGACATATCACGTTTGCCCCCACACCTCCATCAACCTACTGCACTCTCAGCTACCTTCTCCCCAGCCCCGCCGCACTCAAATTTATCTCTCCATTCCATATGCTCCCAGTCTCAATCCTGATGAAGGGTCTTTCCCTGCAACGTTCATTTTTCCTACTCTTCAGATGCTGCCGGACCTGCTGTGCTTTTCGAACATCACTCGAATCTTGAGGCGAATCAGTTGTTTGAGAGGGTTTTCGGATATTTTCTATTGTTGACCACAGGCTGTGGATGATAGTAGAACTTTAGTAACTACCAGTTTAGGGAACAGCTAAAGGACTGAGCACAAGTCTGGTCATCGCATAAACAATATTTTTATTAAAATTGTGAGATAAAATATGGAAGGTTGAAGTATGCAACTTTGCCCATCAAGACCTTTACACCAATGAGTTTATCACTGATTCCTTTCCAAGTCAGAGTGCTCTGGGCCTTGGAGGAGAACTGGCAAATGGTGGCGTTTCGTTCCATCTTCCATCCTTGTCCTTATAGTCAGTACAGCTGGTGAACTTTGAAGGTTATGTCAAATATGCCCACATGACTGACTCCAGTGCATCTTGTAGTTGGTGAACTCTGCTGCAATTGTGCCTTAGCGGTGAAGAAAATGAATATTGCAGGTATTTAAGATGGTACAATCAAGCGACTGCATTGTCGTGAACCGTGTCCAGTTCCTTAAGTGTTATTGAAGTTACACCCATCGAGGCAAATGGAGAGAGTTATATTCCACGTCTCATTTTTGCCTTGAAAACGATGTAGGATTCACGGAGCAATGAGTTGAGTTTATAATCAAAAACTGTCTACCAAAGGACATGTTTGTGTTGTCAAATTGCTTCTATAGCCAGATTCTATCTGTTTGTTTTTCTAAACACTAGCTCTGTGGACAATTACACGGGATAATTTGATTACAGTAAAGCCATTGAATGTCAGTGAGATATGGTTAAATCGTCATTTGTCAGAGTTATCATTACTCTATTTCGTCCTTGTGTGGAACAATCTGATTCCAGTCGCTATCTGATTTCAAGTTCCAATTCCCGTCTGTGCTTGAAATTTCAACCGTTTCTTCGCATAAATCTCTCCACCTGCCTTAATAATATGTAAGGACGCTGCAGGGGACAGCAGAGATTTACGGACATGTTGTCAACACTGGAGAAAATGGAGCTTCGTGGAATGATTGGTTAGGTTGGGATTATTCTCCTTGAAACAAAGGAGGCGGAGTGGAGATCTATAATCACATAATAACATTTATAAACGTTCAATATTCATGAGATCTTGACAGAGTAGTTACTGGCAGGTGGATTACTCTCTGGTATGAGGAGAGCACCAGAGGACATGAACTCAGAAATAGATATTGCCAATTTAATTCAGAAATGGGGAGTAATTTCTTTGCTCAGGGGCCAGTGAATCGGTGGAACTCCTTACCAAAACTGTTGTTGAGGCTCAGTTGTTGTGTATTTTCAAACTGTGCCAGACAGATATTTAACCAGAAAGTCGATGAAGCTTTGTCGAGGCAATGCTGGAGAATGGAGTTGAGGATTATCAGATCAGACATGAGTTCATTGAATGGTGGAGCAGTCTCGATGGGCTGAATGGCCCACTTACAATCCTACATCATTTGGTCTAACACCGAACTTTATTGATAAATTTAGAATTCTGAGGGGATGGGATGAAGTGATAGAAAAGGTTTCAAAACTGATCAGACAGATCAGGAACTAGGTTCATAACATCATGAACAAGAAATGTGCTGTGGCCTGGAGACAATAAATGGCACTGGGCACACCACAGATGGGTATGTGCAGACGCTGTGATTGCTAAAGAAAATTGGTGGATCTTACATTGTTGCCAAATTGGCGGTTACGCTGGATGATGGATCACAGTATGATTCACACAGCAAAAGGTTGTGAAATAATGAAAGTTTCATTTCATTGGAAAAGTTTTCTGTGGTTCCAATTCCAATTAACTATTTGAAATACTGATCAGAAATTTGTGTGGAGTGTAACATTAAAATTCACAATCCCACTGGATAAAATATTGCACCCAATCTCTCCTTATTTGTTTCACCTTCATTCGATGTAAATTCATAGAAAGTCAAGATGGAATGAAAGGAGGAAAGAACCGTTGTACTCCTTTTCATTATTCCAGTTTACCTTACAACAGAATCAAATTGCTTTATTTCGACGTTGACAAGGTATCGATTTATCACAAATCTCCGGTGCAATGAAGGGCAACAGCAAGATTCTCAACCCATAGTATACTAAAGATGCGAGCCACAAAGGGAAACCACAGTTGCGTTTGAAAAAAGTAACAGCCAGAGTCGGATTCAAATCCACACATGCGCAATGGAAGAGCAACCCGTCGCCTGAACCTCTGGGCCACTTCAGCCCATTGCAAAAGGACTCACATGTGACCCCGTCAAGATCACATATGGTGCACCTAGGAGATAAGAAATTCCCTGATTGGAATCGAATCCACACCATTATGTTTCTGTTTCCAGCAGAATAATAATACCAGCAAAATCCAAGGAATTGACCTCGGCCTTGGAAGGAATACCTTGTCCTTGATTTATTTCGAGTCGGAACTGTCTTAGAATGAACCAGCAAACATGAAATTCCCGTCACATTCACACGCACATTTAGTCTTGACGCATAATTTCTTCAGACAGTTTCTCTCTCACGTGAAGAAGTATATATAGAGAGAGAAGTGAAGGTGATGTTTTACCTCGATGGTCTTTCTCATATGGCTGAACCTGAACTTGGTAAAATTCTCGGAAATGCAGTTTTGTTCGTTTCATTTTATTAATTTTGCTGCAACTTCACTCTGTTCATTGCAATGATCGGAAGTGAATTGGATTTATATGATTGGAACGCTTAATGTTGTATTAAATTTTGCTCCGAATGTATTTCAGCTTAAAGAAAATAATGATGAGAACAACAAAAGGTTAAACTACAAAACAAGTTGCCGGTTTTGACGCTCAGTTACGTTGGCAGATTTCAGTGGGTATCAAATGAACCCAACATCATGGCGATTGTCCTCCCATCATTAAAGCATGAAATTAAAGCAGAAAATCGATCTCCAAGAGACGGGTCACTTCCTATTCATTCTGGAATAGCTTTCCTTGACAATATACAAAATCTGCTCATTTCCATTTATAATGATTCATGTGGAATATTAATAGAAATCTTTCAAAACTCTGAGTTTTGTCTTGCTGAATCTTACTCAGCTGCATACGTTTCCGATATTTCTTTACATCTAAAGTCGTCCAAATTAGACATTGTTTCCTCGCACCTTCCAACCTCCACACCCCACTTTTACACTTTTACCTGGCCACAGGCTGTCTCTCTCCTTGTGTGTCTCTAAATGTGCCTTTCCAAATATTTTGGAAATGGATTCTCTGAATGAGAGAAATTCTGCTCCCATTATTTCTTTGTCC
>NC_057714.1:31150772-31211488 GCF_004010195.1 Chiloscyllium plagiosum
CAACTGCTTAACGACCTGAATCAAGTTTTCCATCGTTTAGCCCATAGTCGTATATGTTTTGGCATCGCAAATTAACATCTCAATTTTTTTAAGGTTAGAACGATTTCCGGCTCTCTGACACTTTCCGTAAATCTACTCAAACCTTTCTGACTTTTCCCGAAGTCTCTTGGCCCCAGTGTTCCATCCCTCCATCAATAAGAAACGCTTCTTTCAGTCTATCCTATCCATATACCTCAGTATTTTGTACATCTCAGTCATATCTTCTCCAATCTTCTCTGCTCGGCGACAAACAACCCCAGTGTGTCCAATCTCTCCTCACAACTGAAACTCTTCAGCCCAGACAATATCCCAGTGAATCTCTACTGCAACGTTCCCAGTGCGATCACATCCATGCAGTACTCTGAATTGCAGAACTGCACACAGTAATCTAGCTAGAGCCGAATGAACTTTTTTTTTACGATTCTGTTACAGTATGAGGGCGTCGCTGGCTCGGCATTATTTATTGCTATCCCTAATTGCACAGCGGGTAGTTCAGACTCAACCATGTTGTAGTGACTCTGTAGTCACATGGAGGCCAGAGCAGGTAAGAATGGCAGTTTCATTCCTTAAATGACGTCAGATGGTTTTGTTTTTTCAACAATTGAACATGGATACATGGGAGTTATTAGATTCCTAATTCCAGATATTTATTGAATCCCAAGTCTACCACCTAGCATGGTCGGAGTCAATCCCAGGTCCCTGGTTTCTGAATTAATAGTTCAGTGTTCAGTGGAAATAGCGCTCAACCATTGCAGAAAAACAGTGTAACAGATCTTATCCAATGAAGTCGCTTTTCCCCGATACTGTTCTGTGCCATTTCCCTGAGCTTGACACAACCCCCCCCCCCCCCCCCCCCCAATAATATCTGGCCCATGTCGGTAAAAGCTGCGACATGAGTATTGATCTCACAACAGTGGTAACCAAATGGATTAAGTGGTCTGCAGGTCCCGATGGTGGGGTTGGGGCACGTTCACCCAGCAACAGTGACCGCAGCCACACAGACTGATCGGTATCAATGTGAGAGTCTGTATTAGATTCTGCAATGCCTTAGTGAAATAGGAAATGACTCCACAAACACATGATGAAAGAGCAACGCTCCGAAAGCTAGTGCTTCAATTAAACCTGTAAGACCATAACCTGGTGTTGGGTGATTTTTAACTTCGTACTCCATAGTCCAACACCGGCATCTCCAAATTAATGAAATGGGGGTATGGGATGGAAAGTTTGGTTAGTGATCGTAGGAGGGTAGAAATCTCTGAGAACGGGTGATTTGAATTTTGACATATGAAACACAGAGATATGAGCTAGCAGAGCTTGAAGAACAAAAAAATCACCTTGGAGAAAATCAAAACGTTAAAACAACCGATTCCTTTGTGTTTCACGAAAGACTGGGATACATAGAGCAATTACTGCCGTGAACTCAGATTCGAACCGAAGTTGCTGCGGCCACAGATCTGTGGCGTGCTGTGGTCGTATAGTGATTAGTATTCTGCGTTGTGGCCGCAGCAACTTCGGTTCGAATCTGAGTTCACGGCAGTAATTGCTCTATGTATGCCACAAGCCACATGCAATAAGTACACTATCATAACAAATGTTAGGCAAATCATCAAATGCACAATATCAGTGCTTAGTTAACAGTGGCAGATATGTGGGAACTCAGAATGGGCTGGCCGTTTAACATCGGTGCCTACAGAGGCTGTGGTGATTCCATCATTAATGTGCTGAAGGCTGAGATAAATAGATTTTTCCAAAACATTAAAGACTCCGGGGATAGTCCAGCTTTTGTTACCTGCACATCCACCAATATCATTTCTTGTATCCGTTGCTCCAGGTGTGGTCTCCTGTACATTGGGGATACTGGACGCCTCCTGGCAGAGCGCTTTAGGGAACATCTCTGGGCCAAAGCACCAATCAACCACACTGCCCTGTGGCCCAACATTTCAACTCTCCCTCCCACTCTGACGAAGACATGGAGGTCCTGGGCCTCCATCACCGCCGCTCCCTCACCACCCGACGCCTGGAGGAAGAACGCCTCAGCTTCCACCTCGGAACACTTCATCCCCAGGGCATCAATGTGGACTTCAACAGTTTCCTCATTTCCCCTTCCCCCACCTCACCCCAGTTCCAAACTTCCAGCTCAGCACTGTCCCCATGACTTGTCCTGACTTGTCCTATCCACCTATCTTCTTTTCCACCTACCCACTCCACTCTCCCCCCCCGACATATCACCTTCGTCCCCTCACCCACTCAACTATTGTACTCTATGCTACTTTCTCCCCACCCCCACCCTCCTCTCGCTTATCTCTCTACCCTTCAGGCTCTCTGCCTTTATTTCTGATGAAGAGCTTTTGCCCGAAACGTCGATTTTACTGCTCCTCGGATGCTGCCTGAACTGCTGTGCTCTTTCAGCACCACTAATCCAGAATCTGGTTTCCAGCATCTGCAGTCATTGTTTTTACCAAGCTTTTATTGAAATGTATACTTCAATAGCAATGCAGTTTAACATCGGCTACTTCACGAGTTTCCCCACGCAAGGCAGTAACCACTGCTGCCACATAGTCCCAGTTCCTAGCCCCAGAATCAGAGGAACTGAGATGCGCAGTCGCGAAGAACCAACTTGAACTCGAGATGGGAATAAGGTCACAGAGATACTCGATGGCTCAAGTGACACAACCGGAGAATGAATGGTATTTATATGATGGTTTAGAGGAGCAAGCAATTCCGAGGTTGGGAGTACTTCTGGTCAAAGGCGGGGCAGAAGGGAAAATGTGTTCCCGTTTATAATGACAGCAATCTACAGTGCATCTTGCTGAGACAGCTGAGTGCCACAACTGGAGCATGGGCGGCTGGTTTGAAGTTTAATTTTGCTTCACTATCACCCACTTCCCTGGAATGAATTGCTTTCACCATTTTTATTTCCAATTGTTTGACATCTCCCTGCAGTCTGCGGCTTTCTTTTACATAATTGAAAGAGAATTTTCCACCGAGTTACTCTGTCCAAACATTTCATAACATGAAAAAAACCCAATTAAGTCTTTCTTGGTTCAGGGACATCTGTTCTATGTTTCCGAAGATAACAAGTGAACCCCGTCCTCATCCTCAGTAAACCCCGTCAGCGTCGTCTCTAATGGCTTTACACCCCAGTAAACACCGTCATTATCAATTCTGATAGAATCACAGAATCCTACAGTGCAGAAAGAGCATTTCAGTCAATCGAGCCGGTGTTGACTCTCTGAAGAGCATCTCACCCAGATCTAGCAAGGGGCAACCCTCCCCATTATGATGTCAAATAAACCTGTTGGAGTATAACCTTGCGTCCTGTGACTTCTGACCTTGTCCCTGGGTTACGCGTGGCTAATTCATTAAACTTACTTAATTCCCTCCCTGGACACGAGAGGGCAATTTAACTTGGCCAATCAACATAACCCTCAGACCGAACAGCAGTGGAAGGTATTGCATTTTGGTACAACAATAAGAGTAGGGCTTTGCGTATGTTGGAGAACACGAAAGCTCGGGATGCAGGTACATAATTCCTTGTAATTTGCATTACCTACAGACAAGATGGTTAAAGGCATTTAACATACTTCCCTTCATTGCTCAGTCCTTTGTGTATAGGAGTTGGGACGTTATGTTGAAGTTTTGCAGCACATTGATGAGGCCTCTTCTGGAATATTATGTCCAGTTCTCCAACATACGCAAAGCCCTACTCTTTTTGTCGTACCAAAATGCAATACCTTCCACTGCTGTTCGGTCTGAGGGTTATGTTGATTGGCCAAGTTAAATTGCCCTCTCGTGTCCAGGGAGGGAATTAAGTAAGTTTAATGAATTAGCCACGGGTAACCCAGGGACAAGGTCAGAAGTCACAGGACGCCAGGTTATACTCCAACAGGTTTATTTGACATCATAATGGGGAGGGTTGCCCCTTGCTAGATCTGGGTGAGATGCTCTTCAGAGAGTCAACACCGGCTCGATTGACTGAAATGCTCTTTCTGCACTGTAGGATTCTGTGATTCTATCAGAATTGATAATGACGGTGTTTACTGGGGTGTAAAGCCATTAGAGACGACGCTGACGGGGTTTACTGAGGATGAGGACGGGGTTCACTTGTTATCTTCGGAAACATAGAACAGATGTCCCTGAACCAAGAAAGACTTAATTGGGTTTTTTTCATGTTATGAAATGTTTGGACAGAGTAACTCGGTGGAAAATTCTCTTTCAATTATGTAAACATCTAGATGTCAGGCATTCAAAACCTTTTATGAAACCATTGAACAACGTAGAAATGAATCGCTGACACTCCGAGAATCTGTTTTATAAACTATTTGAAAAGGCACATTTGCTGCCATAAAAGGAATAAATTTCACAAGGAGAGAGACAGCGTGTGGTTAGGTAAAGGTGTCGGACTGGGGTGTAATCGATCGGATATTGCGGGGAAACAATATCTAATTTGGTTGATTTTAAATGTAAAGGAATGTGCAGATGAATAAGATTCGATTCCAAAAACACTGGATTTTGAAAGATTTGGCATAATAATGTACCTGAAGCATTGTGAATGGAACTGTGTGGATTTTTTTTTCTTGTGAAGGGATGATATTACATACTGATTAGGAAGTGACCAGTTGCTTGGAGAGCGACTTTCTGCTTTAATCACATGCGTTAAAGATGTGAGGACAAACACCAAGATGTTTGGTTTATTTAATATGCAGTGCAATCTGCCAAAGCAACGAGCAACAAAACTGTTGGGTTTTTCTTTGCACTTTAACCCTCTGATTTTCTAAGCAGCATTTTCCTTTAAAGCTGAAATAAAGTCGGAGCAAATTTGAATACAACATTAATCGTTCCAATGAGAAAAATCTAATTCACTTCTGATTATTACAATGAACATTGTGAGGTTGCAGCAAAATTAAAATGAAACGAATAAAACAGCGATTTAATCCAAATCAGGTTCAGCCATTGGAGAAAGGCCATTGAGCCACAACATCGTCTTTACTTCCCTCTCCATGGCTGCTTCTTCACCTGAGAGAGAAAGTGACTGAAGAAATTATGAGTCAAATGTCGGTATGAATATGACGGAAAATTCTTGTCCTCTGTTTCATTCTGACACAGTTCTGACTCAGAATGTATCAACGACAGCTATCCATTCTGACGAGCATGGCTATTTAATGGTATTTGGGGTTATTATAATTCCAGTGAAAGCAGAAACTCAATAGTGTGGATTCGATTCCGCTCTGGAAATTTCTCATCAATGACTTTCACCGAATGTAATCGTGATGCGGTCACATGTCACCCCTCTACAAAATGTGCAGAGGAGACTGAGCGATTATAATGGTGGGTTATTATACCTCTATGCACCACATTCACCGGTTCGAGTCACACTCTGGTTGCTAACTTCACAAACCGCCACTGCAGTTTTTCTTTGCACCTCACACCTCTGGTATACATTGGATCGAGAAACTTGTTCTTGTCCTTCACTGCACGGGAGATTCACGAATAATCAACACTACACTAAAGTCGAAAGGAAGAGTGAGAAAAGTCATTCTATTCAATTGTAGATTAAATTGGTGTAATGAGAAGGAACGCATTTTTCTTCCTCGCCACCCCCCACCTCCACCCCCACATTTCATTTTGTCTTTCAATGAATTTACATCAAAAAAGAGAAACAAATAACAAGATATCGGGAGGACAAGTTTATCCAGTGGAATTGTTTATGAGTATTTTAACCTAACACTTCACACAATGATCTGATCAGTATTTCAAACAGTCACTCGGAATTGGTACCGCAGAAAACTTCTCCAATGAAACGAAGCTTTCATTCTTTCACAAATGCCTGCTTTGAATGAATCATACAACGATCCATCATCCAGTGTGATTACTGGCTTGCCAACTGTATAAGGTCTACCAACTTTCTTCAGCAATCACAGCTTGTGTACACAGCCACCTGCGCTGTGCCAAATGTCATTTTCTTGCCCACAGGTCAGAGCACATTTCTTCTTTCTGCGTTTACGAGCCTTGTTCCTGATCTGTCTAATCTGTTTAATAAAACCTTTTCTATCACTTCATCACATCCCCTCACAATGCTGAACTTATGAATAAAATAAGGAGTTCGACCAAATGTTAAACAAAGTGGAAGTATGCTATTCAGCCAATGGACTCTGCCCCACCATTCAACGAACTCATGGTCGATCTGATAATCTTCAACTCCTTTCTGCTCACTTACCTCGACAATGTTTCATCATCTTTCTGATTAACTATCTGGCACAGTTTGAAAATACCAAACAACATAGTCTCAACAGCAGATGCTGAAAAATGCCACAGAATCCTTGGCCCCTGAGCAAAGAAATTACTCCTCATTTCTGAATTAAATGGGCAATATCTAATTCTGAGTTCATATCGTCTGGTGCTCTCCTCAGAGCATAGGGAAACCACCTGCCTGTATCTACCCTGTCAAGATCCTATGAATATTGAACGTTTATAATTGTTATTATGTGATTATATCTCCCCTCCACGTCCTTTGTTTTAATCCTAGCCTAAACAATCATTCCATGAAGCTCCATTTTCTATAGAGTTAGCAACACGTTTGTAAATCTCTGCTGTCCTTTTCAGCGTCCTTACATATTATTAAGACTGATAGAGAAATTTCAGCGAGGAAACGGGTTGAAATTTCAGGCGCAGATGGGAATTGGAACTTGAAATCAGAAAGCGTTTGGAATCAGATTGATCCAAAGAATGGCCAAATGCAGCAATGATAACTCTGACAAATGAGAATCTAATCATATTCGATTGACAGTCAATGGCTTCATTGTAACTGAATTTCTCCGAGTAATCGTCCTGGGAGCTAGTATTTAGGAGAAATAGAACTTGAACCGCCCATATAAAGAAGTTAACTCCAAAACATGTCCGTCGGTCGATTTTGTTTGATTATTAACTTAACTCTTGTCTCCGTGAAACCGACATCGTCCACAATGCACAAATTAGATGTTTAACAGAACTCTCTCCATTTGCCTAGTTGGTGCAGCTTCAATACCACTGAAGGAACAGGACACCCTCCATGACAATGCAGTCACTTAACTGTATATTGTTCAACACCTGAATATTTATTCCCTTAACTGCTAAGGCACAATTGCAGCAGACTGCACCACTGGAGTAAGTCATCCATGCTTTGTTGACAGAACCTTCAAAGCTCAAAAAACTGTCCGACTATAAGGACAAGGTTGAAGATGCACTGAAACTTCACCATTTGCAAGTTAACCTCCAAGGCACATACCAGCATGACTTGGAGAGGAATCAGTGGTAAATTCATTGAGTGGTGAAGCGGTCTTAATGGGCTAAGATTTATACTTCAGCCCTCCCTCTTCTGTCTTACAATTTTTAAAAATGTTGATTATTGCATTGACCAGACTTGTGCTCATTCCTTTAGTTGTTTCCTAAACTGGCGTTTGCTAAAGATCGAAAATCATCTACAGTCTGTGGCAACAACAGAAAATATCCAAAAACTCTCACGAACAACTGATCTCCCTGTTCAACAATCTTCAGAGATCTGTGAATGTCCACTCCAAGATCTCTTTGTTCGTGTGCACCAATGAGAATCCTCACTGTTATTGTTTCAACTCCCCAGATTCATTACCACTCATTCGTCTGGATTCAATTCCATTCTCCATTTTTCCTTTCCACCTGATTCATACATCCCTGCGGTCCCTGACATTATTCATCATAGGCAACGACACGACCAATTGTTGTATCATCTGTAAACTTCTAAATCATGACTCCTACAACGAATTTTGAAATAGTGATCTACATCAAGAAACAGTGGTACTTCACTGGAAACAGGCATCCAAACATGGTTCATGGCTGGATGGGATGAACACCTGCCATGTTCCAGTCTCCAAGGGTTGCTAGCCCAAATATCGCCATTACATTTGCAGATAACACGAAGATTGGTGGAGTAGCCAGAAAGCATAGAGGACTGTCAAAGAATGAAGGGGAATATAGATAGATAGAAGAGTTGAGCGGATAAGTGGCAGATGGAGTTCAATTCAAGCAAATGCGAGGTGATGCAGTTTGGGAAGTCTAATTCTAGAACCAACTATACTGTAAACGGAAGAGCTGTGGGTAAAGTTGATGAGCAGAGAGATCTGGGAGCTCAGGCCCTTTGTACTCTGGACGTACAGGCTGTCCAGGTGGATCTTGTGGTCAAGAAGCCATATGGCATGCTTGCCTTCACCGGACGGGGCATTGAGTATAAGAGCTGGCAGGTCATGTTACAATTGTACAAGATTTTGTTTCGGCCACGTTTTGAATATTCTGTACAGTTCTGGTCGCCACATTACCAAAAGGATGTGGACGTTTAGAAGACAATGCAGAGAAGGTTTACGAGGATGTTACCTGGTATGCAAGATGCTAACTCTGTAGAGAAGTTTAGTTGATTACTACTGTTTTCATTAGAAAAAACGAGGTTGAGGGGTCCTGATAGAGGTCTACGAAATCATGAAGGGTATAGACAGGATGGATTGAGATAAGCTTTTTCCCAAGGTGAGCGATTCAATAATGAGAGGTCACACGTTCAAGGAGATTGGTGAAACGTTAAGGGAAGATATACACGGAAAGTATTTTACACAGAGGTTGGTAAGTGCTGGAATGCGTTGCCAGCAGAGGTAGTAGAGGCAGACATGTTAGATTCAATTAAAGTGCGCCTGGACAGATGTATGAGTAAGTGAGGAGCAGAGTGATACGGATGCTTAGAAATTGGGCGACAGGTTTAGACAGTTGATTTGGATCGGCTCAGGTTTGGAGGTCCAAAGGGTCAGTCCCTGGGCTGCAAATTTTCTATGTTCTTTGTTCTTCTTTGTTCACTACACTACAAACTCCATGCTACAGTGCTCCATCACAGGGAATGACATTATCAATTCCGATTATCACAGAGGGAATGAGAATATGACATGTGGCTGTGTCGGAATTTAAGTGATGCACGCTGATTGGAGTGTTTACTGGGAGCAAGAGGCCAATGTGGAGAAGATGTGATCAAAACCAGCTCTTTGAGTAAAAGTCACAAAACGGTGCATTGTTGACGAAAATTTCAGAGAATGCTTCCAATTCATCGACCTCTCGTGACCTCCAGCATCCTTCCGCTGAGTCAATCTGCACTGCGGGTTAATGCTGCTGTTGTATCTTAATGATCTAATAAACGGAGACAAATATGCCCTTCCTCCTCGCCTTTGACCAGGACCAATCCCAGCTTTGGCATTTCATGCACGGGTCTGTGCAGTCATAAAATAACCACGTGCTCACTTTTAAACCAGCCAATCCATTTCAATACCACGGTCGTGAGATTAATTCTCATGTAGCAGCTTTTACTGCTATGGACTAGAGATTATTGGAATATCAGGCTCAGGAAAAGGAAACAGGGCAGCGCTGAGGAAAAGAAACTTTATTCTACAAGACATATTTCTGTGGATTTCTGCATCATTTATTTCACTTGCTCGTTCTGCTCTATCTGAACTATTGTGTGCAGTTCTGCAATTCACATTATCGCTGGGATGTGATATCACTGGAAATAATGCTGGAGAGATTTCCCAGGATATTGTCTGAGAAGAAGAGTTTCAGTTATGAAGAGAGATTGAATAGACTGGAGTTGTTTATCTTAGAGCAGAAGAGATTGAGAAGAGACATGATTGATATGTGCAAAATAATCAGGGATATGGATGGCGTAGACTGAAAAAAAACGTTTCTCTTTGATGGTGAGATCAATCACGAGGGGGGAGGGGTGGGGGGGCGGAGGAGTGTGGCATGGATTTATGGACAGTGGAGAAAAGATTTGAGTGAATGCGCAGACAAATGTTTTGAAACAGTAGGTAGTTGAATTCTGGAACTCAGCGCAAGCAAATGTTTTAGAGGCAGAAATCCTCCAAAGTTTCAGAAGTATTCAGATGTGAATTTGTGATGCCAAGGCATACAAGTCTATAGACCAATTCAGGTAGATGGCAAACAAAGCCTGAATGGTCTGTTAGATCTATGAATAAAAGACAAAAGTAGGAATTGCAGCTCTGGGAAAACAGAATGACGACTTTGGTTCAACAGACACTTCCTCGGAACTGATTTCTCTCTAGTGATGCGTTTGGTGTATTTTTTGTCGGTGCGTCAATAATGCGGGTTGAGAAAGATAGGGTGGGGGAGTGTGAATCGCGTCGATGGCACAATGCAGAATCAACTGGCCAAATGATTTCTGTCTACATTGTGTCTAATTCTAACTCTGAATCTAGAAGCTTTTGTCCATTTTTCAAGTCTGTGGTTTTTCACATCTCTCCTGTAATGTGAATTGTAGAACAGGACAACCGACTGTTCAGGTATAAGCCACTGCCAAACCATTACCACCTGACGCCTGGAAGAGGAACGCCTCATATTCTGTCTTGGGAAACTGCATCCACAAGAGATAAATATGGATTTCAATGATTTCCTCATTTCCCCTCCCCTCCCCCACACATTATCACAGTCCAAAGCATCCAACTCGGCACTGACCTGCGGACCCATTCATCTCTTCCCCTTCTAACTTGCATCTTCTCCCCCGCCTCCATCCACCTATCCCTTTACCAGCAACCTTCCACACAAGCCCAACCGCCTCCCTTTTATCTCTAACCCCCCACCCACAAGACTCATTCCTGATGAAAGGCTTATGTCAGAAACGTCGATTCTCCTGCTCCTCAGATGCTGCCTGACCTGCTGTACTTTTCCAGCACGACACTCTCGCCATGGCGAAGATAGACGAGCTCAGCTCAGGCTCTGTAGCTGAGAGCGGAGAAGGCTGAGTGAGGAAGTGTTTAAGGTGCACATTAAGGGGATCGGTATGTGTGATAGGAATAAACGTCTCATGGGAAGGGTTAACAACCAGGTATATCCGATAAACGCAAGGGAGAGGATTTTCAGAGCAGATATAGGAAGAACGTTTTCCCTGAGAATGTTGCTTATTTGGAATTCACTGCTTGAACGTGTGGTAAAGCTACGAGTCATCAAAATATTTCAGGAGTATTTAGCCGAATACTTGAGAAGCTAGAGCACACATGGATAAGGACCAGGTACTGGAAAGTGGGGTGAAGATAAACAGATGTCTGATGAAAGATCCGAACACCGTACCGAAAATAGAGAGCATAAAAGCATGGGAAGTGTATACGCATGGATGCTACTGGCGATCTGTTACAAGGGGTCTGTGGATTGCTACACTAGTCAAAAAATGACTTTGGCAGGATGGAGCCGCTGTGGCAGGAGGGGATAAGAATAGTGGAATGCTCCTACACCAATTAGCAGAGTCAGAATGTGCTGAAATGTTACTCTGGCAGGCTGAGATAATAACAATTAGTCAAGTCAGCCTTGCCTGCTAAATATCATCATGGCAGGTTGGGGCAAGTCGTGACAATAAATATTTTGGACATGGCTTTTAATATTCAACTGATAGTTCGTAGTGTCAGCCTGCGTCAGACCCTCGTAGCAGGATAAGACAATAAATATCAAATCGGTAGTTAGTAGAGTCAGTTTGGGACAGGAAAACATTGTGGTAGATTGGATAGCTAAATATCTAATCAAGACAGGTTAGTCTGGGATGGAAGATCATTGTAGCAGAGGTGGCAGTAAAATACCAAATCATGACAATAGAATAATATTAAGTTGAATGTTGGAAAACCCATGGTGGCAGAAGTGGAGTGATAATAGGAACTAACATCATTGGTTTATTGTGCAGCTGGAGTAAGGTAATTCGGACGAACACAGTTGGGCATGCTGATAAGCTAAGAAACATGAGTAAAGAAAAGGTATAAAGTGTCATGGACCCTGAGGTTCGGGGGCATTCAAGAATTTGCTTTCTGAATGTCACGATTTTTTGTTTACAAATAAAAGATCTACTCCTTGAAGGTCTCTCCGCATTTCCTGGTGATTGTCTACATTTTCTCCACGACAACCGCAACTTTGGATGCAATAAAATTGTGGGAGCACGGCTCTGAGGCACAATGAAAAGCACGCTATATTTCTACAGCATTGATAACATTGCTATTCAAAGTTTATCGATTTGATTTTCACCAGAATCGGAGTTTAGATGCCAGCTCAATCAATTATTGTGCTGCTGAATCATCATAATTTTAAGTCGTCAGGAGTTCGCGACCCAGCTGTTGACCAGAGAAAACGCCTTACCCTCTTGCTTGTGAGTTTTGACGAAATCATATCGTTTGAAACATGATCAACCAGAATCAGCTGCTCAGCCGCAAAACCTGCAAAGTTCGTGCATAAACCCATTGTCTCGAAACACTTTTCCTTCCCATAGTGGCACAGACATTTTCGATAGCTGAAATGTATTTTTCCCTTTGTGTGACAGGTTGTTGTGGATGAACTGGGGAAAGGCATTGAAGCATTTGATCAACCATGACGATATCAAATGTTCGGAAAGGACCGGTGTTTGGAATAGCCTCCTCCTGTTCCTTTCTTTCCGTGCGGTTTCTGACAGAAGGTTTTCAACAATAATATGATGAGGACAATCTGAATCTACACCATGGAATATCAAGGTGCTCCACTTTACACCACCGCTCTCACAGATGGAATAGACAGCTCCTATTGCAGCTTAGATCAGACAGTGAAGGTTTCTCTCAGGCACTCTGTCAGACTGCAAGCTCCTTCACACAGATTTCCAACTAGGCACATGGAACAAGCAAACGTGTGAATATTGGGGGTTCAGGGACAGATTTCCCCTCTGTTGGGCTGCGGTTCTGGACATGGTGACGTACATGAATTTCTGGCATTTTGAGTCTTACTGTGCATTCTTCCTACTTTACAATTTAAACTGGAATTGAATTTATTCTTGTATAACATTTTTACATCTTCAGTATTCATGGAAATCGTGCAACGTGTTTTTTAATGTAGGAAGGGTGAAGGTTATTGATGAATGCAATATGTTTCATATGACTTTTCAGAAGGAGATTGGTGAACTTTCATTGATTCGAATTCTGTGCCGAATTGAAACCGATCGAAGGAAAAGCCCTGCGACAGCAGCAATGTCACATTGTCTGTAAACAATGCAGGAACCAACAGAAACGCATTTTTCAATGAATTCAATTTTGCACATTTTTTGTGTCCTTTCCTGAACCTGATGCTTCAATAATCACTGGTTGATGTCTGTTTCAACTCGTCTTTAATTTCAGAACCACATGGTTCAGGGGTGTCATGGTGGCTCAGTGGTTATCACTGCTGCCTCACAGTAGCTGCATCCACGGTTCGATTCCAGCCTCGGGTAGCAGTGTGGAATTTGCACATTCCGCCCCCCCCCCCGCCCCCCCTCTTAGTCTGGAGGATGACTAAGTGAATCCCTTCCCACACATTGAGCAAGGAAATGGTCTTTCTCCAGTGTGATCACATTGGTGTGTTAGATTGGATGAACACGTTAAATCTTTCCAACATGGGAACAGTTGAAAAGTTTCTCTCCAGTGTGAACTTGCTGGTGTCTCTATAGCTGGGATGAATAAGTCAAATATTTGAAGACAGTGATGTCTGCAGATGCTGGGGTTCAGAGTTGAGAGTGTGTTGCTGGAAAAGCACAACAGGTCAGATAGCATCCGAGAAGCAGGAGAATTGACTTTTCAAGCCTGAGCTCTCTTCAAGAGTGAGGCTGGAAACCTCAGGGGTGGAGAGATAAATGGGAGGGTCTGGGGCTGGGGCGAAGTTAGCTGAGAGTGCAATAGATGGTTGGAGGTGGGGCTAAAGGTGATAGGTCAGAGACCAGGATGGAGCGGATAGGTGGGAAGAAAGATAGGCAGGTGGGACAGGTCATGAGGATGGTGCTGAGCTGGAAGTTGGAACTCGAGTAAGGTGGGGGTAGGGGAATGTGGAAACTGGTGAAGTCCACATTGATGCCCTGGGATTGAGAGATTCTGAGGTGGAAGATGAGGCGTTCTTCCTCCAGGCGGCCGCTGGTAAGGGAGTGGTGATAGAGGTGGCCCAGGATCTGCATGTCCTCAGCAGAGTGGGAGGGGGAGTTGAAATTTTGGGCCATGGGGTTTTGGGGTTGATTGGTGCGGGTGTCCCGGAGATGTTCCCTAAACCACTCTGCGAGAAGGCGTCTCGTTTCCCCAATATAGAGGAGGCCACAGATACAATAAATGATGTGTGGAAGTGCAGGTGAAAAACTTTTCTGGATGTGGAAAGCACCTCTGGAACCTTGGAAAGAGGGGAGGGGGAGGTGTGGGCACAGGTTTTACAATTTCTGCGGTGGCAGGGAAAGGTGCCAGGAGGGGAGGGTGGATTGGTGGGGGCTGTGAACCTTACCGGGTGGTTGCAGATGGAACGGTCTTGCCAGCAGTGGATAGGGGTGGATAGGGACAACCATGTTTGGTGGTGGAGTCCATTTGTTGGTGGCGGAAATGTCGGCGGATGATGCGATTAATGGGGAGGTTGGTGCGGTAGAAGGCGAAGACCAGGGGGATCTGTCCTTGTTAGGGTTGGAGAGGTGGGGTTCGAGGGCGGAGATGCGGGATATGGATGAGATGCATTGGAAGACACCTTCAAACAAGTCGGAGGGCAAATTTCGGTCTGAAAGAAGGAAACCATCTGATGTGATCTGTGATGGAACTGGGAGCAGATGCAGCAGAAGCAGATGAATTGGAAATATGGGATAGGACTTTTGTACAAGGTAGGGTGGGAGGAGGTGTAATCCAAATAGCTGTGGGAGTGGATGGGTGTGTAAAAAATATCAGTCCTCGTGGATTGAAATGTAGAGGTCTAGGAAGCGGAAGAAAGTGTCTGAGATGATCCAGATGAATTTAAGGTCGGGGTGGAATGTGTTGGTGGAGTTGATGAAGGGATCGACCTCCTCACGGGAGCACGAGGTTGTGCCGCTGTAGTCATCAACATAGCGGAGTAAGAGGTGGGGAGTGTTGCCAGTGGAACTACGGAAGGTAAACTGTTCTAGGTAGCCAACAAAAAGGCAGGTATAGCTGGGGGCCATCTGCGTGTCCATGGCTACACCTTTAGTCTGGTGGAAGTGGGAGGATTCGAAGGAGAAATTGTTGAGGCTGACGACCAGTTCAGCCCGACGAGTAAGTGTGTCAGTGGAAGGGTACTGGTGGGGACGTTGGGATAGGAAGAAACCAAGGGCTTGGAGGCCCTAGTCATGGTGGATGGAAGTGTAGAGGGTGTGGATGTCCTTGGTGAAGATGAGGTGTTGGGGGCCGGAGAAACACAAGTCTTTGTGGAGGTGGAGGGCGAGGATAGTGTCCTAAATGTATGCGGGGAATTCCTGGACTGGGGGATAGGACAGTACTGAGGTAGGTGCAGATGAGTTCCGTGGGGCAAGACTAGGCTGAGACAATGGGTTGGCCAGGGTAGTTAGGCTTGTGGATCTTGGTTAGGAGGCAGAATCAGGCGGTACGAGGTTCCCAAACAATGAGGTAGAAAGCTGTGCTTGGGAGATGCCCTGAGCAGATGAGGTTCTGTATGGTTTGGAAGATGATGTTTTGGGGATGGGGGTTGGGGTCAATGTCGAGGGGCCGGTAAGAGGAGGTGTTTTCGAGTTGGCGCCTGGCGTCAGCGGTGTAGAGGTCAGTGCAACAAACTAGCACAGCACCCCCTTTTTCCGCTGTTTTGATGGCGACCAGTATAATCTCCGCTTAACTGTAAATATCTGTTGGAGTTTACGTTTTGGTTTGTAGCTATTGACAGGAGCAGCATGACCAGCACTGGACTAGAAATAGCTGTCTGAGATTAGACTGAAGTTTGTAGTTATTGACATGAGCAATCTATCATCCATTGACCTCTAAACAGCTCGCTGAGGTTACCCTGCAGTTTGTAGTTATTTATATGATCAGTTTACCCTGCACTGAACTGTAATAATTGTAGAATAAACTCAGCCATTTATTTACATTTCAATGTAGGTCCAACTGATCATAGCAATAACTACAAACTGCAGGGTAACCTCAGAGAGCTATTTACAGTTCGGTGGAGGTTATTCTGCTCATGTCAATAACTAAAACTTCAGGGTAAACTCAGACAACCATTTAAAACTATTTAAAGTGTGGCCAAGCTGCGGGAATGCGGCTTCCGTCTCCACAGAACCGTTCGTTTTGCATCTTCCTGCTGCAGAATGCCTGGTGAACCCGCGCGTGTTATGGTTCAATGTTAAACACAGCTGTGACTCAGTTCAACACAACCAACTCGTTTTGTTTCTTGGAAACGTAACTCTGATGTGGAAGAGTTCAGATTCTCGATTGGGTCAGTGTCTGTACTGGTGTGATCACATTCAGCTTTCACACGAAAAGTCCCGGGGTCAGGCAGCTCCGCTGCTACATGTTTCAGGCAAATTGCGTTGTTCACTGGTTTCACTGAAACCCAGTAGAGATTGGTATTTCATCGCTGTTGTGAACCAAAATCCTGCAGTGACTCCACTTGTCACTGTTTAATGTTCTGGCGAATCGGAAAACAATTCCAGTTAATTGTGAAGATATGTTTTCCTCAATTTCTCTCAGACATTCATTTCTGTCCTGGAGACGGAGGCTCATGACCCATACTGATTGTTTTTTCTTTTCTCTCATTTGAGCACTTTCCGGGATATGTCAGCGCATTAAGGCTTCAATATGTTTGGAAGACCAGTCTGGAATTGTCCTGCTTCCATTTTCTGGGAGCCGGTTACGGCTCATTGCCCTCGGATTGTCTCACAGACAGTATTCATCCTTCCGTGTATCTGGAAACGCATTTCACTTGTAATGTTTGATCCTGTTCTGCGTTAAGTGCTGCCTGTTTTGTGATTCACTCAATACATTACGGGCTAACACGGTTTGTGAGGTAACTTCCAACAGCAAAAATTCTCAACTGAGAATCTAGGACTATTTCACAGAGTATGGCTAGTGGGGGCAAAAGGAATGAGGTCCTTCACTTCTGCAGTGTTTCACCATACGACATTCACGCTCGATTCAATCTTAGTGTTCTGAGGTATAATTAAAACAGATTGGTTAAATTCGAACTCTTTTCAATACAACAATCAACCCAGGTATCCATTTCACAGCCAAACATTGCATCTTTTTAAATTTCGAATTCCTGCTGAGACAGCTAGCTAGTCCTTTCAGGTATTTGTAAGCTCTCAGTTCTGAGCACCATTCACTGTCTCTTAAAGGTGTACTGCACGGCTTTAATTTCGTAACACTGTTTTCACCACCAAATTATGCAGCTTCTAATGTTGGGAACAGGAGTTTGGTTACAATGCTTGAAAAGACAGGGAGGATCAGCTGCAACCGTTACCGCATTTAAAAAAGTGGTTTTTAGATTAGATTATTTACAGTGTGGAAACAGGCACTTGTACCCATTTCACACGTGAGGAATGAGTTTCCATTAGCTGTGTCCCAGGGTTGGGCAGAAGCTGCTGAGGCCGCTTTCTGCTGACAGTGAGGGTCTGCAGAGAGCAGTGTTCGTCTTTGTCTCATTCCATATGGAGCTGGGGAATACAGTATCATGGATGGTTTTGGCTATAATCCAACCTTGCCATGGATTCTCCTGTTTAAATGGAGGTAAGAAATCACTCCAATAGTCTGACCTAAAACAATCAAAGCTGCATACCTGGACGGTGTTGAACTACCTTTTTTTGATCTTGCAGCTCGCTGCTGACCACTTGAGCACACAGCCTGTCACCAACCACGCTTGCCGATTTCCCTAAAGCAGGAAGGTTAGCGGGGATCTGAAGGGCGGTGGAACAGCTGGAGCTCTCACTGTTTTCAGAGTCTTTCACAAATTTCCCGCTTTCATCAGTGAGAGTTTCGGAGAGCTTGAGGGGGTCTGCAAACAACCTGAGGAAAAGGAACTATCACAAACTGGAAGTTACCCAGGCCCATCGATGTGACTGCCTGAGGTACTTCACTTGTGGCTCTGGTACTGGAATAATTCAAGCGCACGGCTTGACAGAAACTGGACTTAAATACAGCACTTCACGCCAGTCAGCGTTATCTATCGTTAAGATACACTGGGTACAGAATCCTTTCTAAGTAACCACCACATCAAATCCTCTGTCCACAATCTTCAGTTTTGAATCTCATCGTCAACTTCTCTCAGTTAATGTGAACGCCTTATTTTCATCTACATTGTCTTAACCAACAGTAAATGTTACACTTCGTCAATTCTCCCTACAGCTTCAGTTAAACGCTCGCATTATGAATCCCTCAATTTTGAACTATTCTGGCAAAGGAACCAGTCTGTCCCCTCTCAGGGACCCTGCCATCCTTCCCAATATGTGGGTGATCTGTCTCCTCTCAGGGACCCTGCTGTCCTTCCAATGTGTGGATGATCTGTCCCCTCTCAGGGAAACTGCCATCCTTCCTCATATATAAGTGATCTCTGGTTTGCACAGACCCAGTTGCTCTGTGTTCCTGTGGGTGATGTTACCATGCAGTGACAGTAGAACAGTGCCATCACCCGTTTCCTGAGAATTTCTTCAACTGTGTGATTTTTCTCTAACTCCAGTACTTCCGATATCTATCCAGCTGCAGGTTCGACAGGAGAATTACAAATTACCAGCAGTGTCAACAGCAGTTGTTGAGTATTTGTGACCATTGGCCAACAATTTGCAGTTTTCAGTTTTGTGCCTGTTACCTGTGAGAGGTTCTGTCACTGTAAAGCTGGCGTATCTACTTTAACGTGGATCTGAATCTATTTCAATATATAGCTATGTTTCGCTTCTGCCTTCCCTCCGTCTCTAATACTGTGAGTATCTGTCTGATTAATCCTTCTCGTCACTTTATCAGATTGTGTCTGGATGATGTTTCTACTGCATTCCTTTGACCATATACAATAGGTTTAGAAGCTTTACTTTTCCACAACATGTTTCATAGTCAGGAATTATTTGTACGACAGTCCTTTACTGTTCTGCTTTGTGCCTATATTAACCAAAAGGCTCAGCACCACGTTAACGCTCTCTCATTCATTTAGCATATCCTGAAACATTAACTTTGGAATTATCTCCTCAAGGATCAGTAAATATGCTTGATCTTCCTGATCCACTGCAGCCTGCGCGCTGAAGGTGCACCTGCAGTGCTGTTAGGGAAGGAGTTATCAAATTATCATGAAGGACTAGTTATCTTTGTCCAAATGAACAGCACTTTATATTTTTCATACATTTGATACAATGCAACAATCTGACATATGACACAAGGTCGTCATATAACAATATTTGACACCAGGCGCACGTGGTCATATTAGGAGAACTGATCAGAAACAGTCTCAAAGAGGTAGATTTTTAAAGCGTATTCTCAACAAACAAAGGGATGTTGAAAATTAGGGAGATTTAGGGAGTAAATTCAAGAGCTTATTGCATTGGAAATTGAAAACATGTAAAAGGTGAAAAAGGTGGGAGAGTTAAAATTGGAAATCCACAGGATATTGCAAACCAGGGAAGTGCAAATATTTTGGAGGAGAAAACAAAAGAACTGAGGATGCTGGAAATCAGAAACACAAACAGAAATTGCTGGAGAGACTCAGCAGGTTTGTCAGCATCAGTGGAGAGAAAGAAAAATTATGCTTCAAGTCCAGTGATCCTTCTTCAGATGTATCTCAGAGGGTTGTGAGGCTGGAACAGTTTACAAAGAGAGAGTGGTGTGATGGCAAAACTTAAAAGTTATAGGAGTGTTAGTAGGTTGGTTATGTGTCACCCAGAAATGTATATAGTAGTGAGCACAGGGTGAGCAGCACACACGCACAACAGACATTTGGTTGATCTCAAGATGACAGGGAGGTGGAATGTGGGAGGCCAACCGGGAGTGTACTTATTGAGGTATGTCTTAAGGGAACAAAGGACTGGATGAGAATTTCAGCAGCAGACTGAGATGTTACTGAATTTCAAATGTATGTGGTCTTTGTGGTGATGGTGGGTACATGGTTGGAAACTCACCATGAGTTGTAATATTCCTCCATGGTTGTGACCAGTCGGGTTCAGCTTCAGACGGTTACATAGAACATAGAACATTACAGATCAGTACAGGCCATTGCACACTCGATGTTGCACCGACCTGTGAAACCAATCTGAAGCCCATCTAACCTATAATATTCTAATCTCATCTACATGTCTATCAAATGACTATTTAAACCCGTAAATTTGGCGAGTCAACTACTGTTGAAGTCATTGCTTTCCGCGCCCCTACTACTATGTGAATAAAGACACTAACTCTGACATCTGTCCTTTGTCTATCACTCCTCAATTTAAAGCTGTGTCCCCTCATGCTAGCCATCACCATCCGAGGAAAAAGGTTCTCACTGTTCACCCAATCTAAAGCTCTGATTATCTTATACTTCTCAATTAAGTCACGTCGCAATCTTCGCTCTAACAAAAAGAGGCTCAAGTTCTTTCTTCATTAGATCTTCCCTCCAAACCAGGCAACATTCTCGTAACTCTGCTCTGAACCCTTTCCAAAGCTTTCACATCCTTCCTATAATGCAGTGACCAGAACTGCACACAATACTCCAAGTGCGGCCATACTAGAGCTTCATACAGCTGCAGCATGACCTCATGGTTCCGAAACTCGATCCCTCCAATAATAAAAGCTAACTAACCGTATGCCTTCTTAAAATTTCGATCAACCTGGGTGGCAAATTTGAGCGAACTATGCACATGGACACCCAGATCTGTCTGCTTATCTACACTGCCAAGTATCTTACCATTTGTCCTGTGCACTTTATTCTGTTTACTCCTTCCAAAGTGAATCACCTCACACCTTTCCGCATTAAACTCCATTTGCCAACTCTTTGCCCAGCTCTGCAGCTTATGTATGTCCCTTTGTAACCTACAACAACCTACAGCACTATCCATAACTCTCGTGACCTTAGTGTTGTCCGCACATTTACTAACACATCTCTTGACATCCTCATCCAGGACATTTATAAAAAAATGACAAACAGCAGTGGTCCCAAAACAGATCCTTGCTGTACACCACTAGGAACTGAACTCCAGAATGATCATTTCCTATCAAACATCACTCTCTCTCGTCTTTCAGCTAGCCAATTGCTGATCCAAACTGTTAATTCATCCTCAATCCCATGCCTCCATATTTTGCGCTTTAGCCTCCCATGTGGAACCTTATCAAATTCCTTACTGAAATTGATATCAATATCACTACATCAATGGCTTTATCCTCATCCACCTGTTTGGTCACATTCTCAGATAACTCAGTAAGATTTGCGAGGCACGACCTACCTTTAACAAAACTGTGCTGACTCCCCCTAATCAATTTATTCCTATCACGATGATTATAAATCCTATCTCTTATAAACTTTTCCAAGACTATAACCACAACTGAAGTATGGCTGGCTGGTCTATAATTACCAGGATTGCCCCCACTCCCCTTGTTGAACAAGGGAATGACTTTTGCTATCCTCCAGAAGTCTGTTACTGCTTCTGTAGACAATGACGACATGAAGATAAAAGCCAAAGGCTTGGCAATTGCCTCCCCGGCTTCCCAGCGAATCTTAGGATAAATCCCAACCAGCCCAGGGGATTTATTTATTTTTACGTTTCTAAGAATTTCGAACACCTCCTCCTTGTGAACCTGAGTCCCATCTAGTCGAGTAGCTTGTTTCTCAGTATTCACCTCGACAACATGGTCTTTTTCCAAAATGAACACTGGCGAAAAATAGTCATTTCGTGCTTCCCTTTATCGACTCTGACTCCATGGACAACTTCCATTACTGTCCTTGATTGACCCTAATTTTGCTCTCGTAATTCGTTTATCCCCTGTATACCTAAATAAAACTTTAGGGCTTTTCCTGATCCCATCTGTCAACAACTTCTCATCCACGTGCCCCCCCTCCCCCACCCCCTTCGCTCGTCTTAGCTCTCTCTTGAGATTTTTCCTGGCTAACTTTTAACTCTCAGTTGCCATAACTGAGCCTTCACATCTCCTTCTAACATAAGGCTTCTTCTTCCTCTTGTCAGGATATTAAACTTCCTTAGTAAACCATGGCTTCTGTGCTCGTCAACTTCCTCCCTGTCTGACAGGTACATACTTATCAAGGATCTGCAGCAGCTACTTTAACCATGGAAACACAGTTAAATTAATTTAATTATATTTCATTTCAATGTTCACATTCATTGTATTTCTAACCACAATTAGAGTGAATTATTTCATGTGACAAAATTATTTAAAATTCATGTCACTTGTTTATGGACACAAAATAGAATTAACACCAGTTTTTTTCTTTCCTTTGCCAATCACAGTCAAGTTTGAATTGTAGAATGCTAGATTGATACAGCATGGAATCAGGCCATTCAGCCTAACTTGTCATGCCGGCCAGATTTCCGAAACTAAACTGGTTCCGTTTTTCTGTGTTTGTCCCTCTGGACGTTTTCTATCCACATAACTGTCCAAAAGTCTTTTAGATGTTGTAATTGTACCAGCTGCTGCTTTTCTTCTGACAGCACATCCCAATATGCCAAACATACTTTGTGAAAATAGTTGACCGTCTGTGGTGTAAAATTATGTCCCAATACATGTGTGAATCATAATGTAACACATGTATTGGGCCAAGCAGTGGAATGTGGTGAAACGGTTAAAAATTATGTCCCAATACATGTGTGAATCTAACCGGAATGGAGGTGTTGCTTAGTCCCGTGTGAATCTTATTACACACCTCCCCGTGTGAATCTTCTTATCTGTCCAGAATGGAATGTGTTTTTTAGCCTTGCTCTGCTGTTCACATGAATGTTTATATCTGGAAAAGAGTATATCAGCTGGAAAAGTCTCCAGTTCGGTGAGTCTGCTCCGGGGTTGCGTTTAACCGCCGAGCGTGGGTTGTTGGCAACCGCTCTACGAGAACTGACGGCTCCCAGTTCCGGTAACACGTAGAGTGAGTATAAACCAGACCCGTTGTAAGTACGAGACCTGGTTGTGGCGACGCTGCGGGGAATAAAACACTTATATTCTAGCAGACTCGCCTCTTGGCTGTTTGTTCTGTGTCAGACTACTTTCCTGCGAGCCTGGTCCTTGACCTTGAGAATTTTTTAAAACACCGTCAGATCCCTTTTATATCTTTCCCCCTCACCTTAAATATTATTACACCGTAGAATCTTTAAGACTGCAAAGTTATTAAATGTTGAGAGGTATTTAGAAGCAGCGTACTAACATTCACACTTTAATCAGTGACGTGAAGCAAATAAATTCAAGATATTCGGATTATTATAATGAACGACAGACATGAGAGAGATCAATTTCAGGTTATCAGGTGTATGTTGATTTTAACGAATAGAAAGGGTCTTTTAAGAAATAGTTTTAATTAAGAAATTACTTTTGAGTGTTGTAGCTGACCAAAAAAAAAGCAGGACGGGCATTTCGGAATAAGCTCGTAGTTTGTAGGCCGGCTTTTTGATGTATTAAGCTAGTAAAGGATGATCTCAGAAGCCAGAAGGTTAGATAAGAAAAGAGGAACTGGACAAAATAACAGGAAGGCTGTAACGAACAAGGACAGTCAAATAAGGCAGATTTAAAGAAAAACAACTGAGGTAATTAATAAGTATGATAGGCTTAGGCTTGGGTGTAGGGAATTCCCAAATGAATGAATAACGGGCTCAAGTAATAACCAAATAAGGGGACAGAATGAAGTGGACACTTATGATAGGTTTATTGCTCAGTATAGGGGTGTCGAGAGACCCCTCAGAAAAGTATAAAAAGCTCTGTTTTTTACTGTCGGGTGTGTCTCTCTTCATAGAGCCACCCATCTTGCAAGATGTACGAATCAATGTGCTGCTTCGGAACTCTTCGACTCGGTGTGAAAATTATTAATTAACTGGGGTTCGTTTCTCACAATTGGGGGCTCATCCGGGATGACTTCAGCTCTTGAAAAGGCTCCTGCCGTCGATAAATGAGAAGGCGCACCTCGTTCCTTTAGAACAGTCTCGTGTTTTTCGGTAGTGGGTTTTCTTGAAGGATTGCCTGAATGGAATCCTTTAAGAGTCGTTCCGAACCAGTTGTTAGTGAGTGTGTATACCATGAGTTGGACAAAAGGGGGGAGGCACAACCGAAAGACGTCCAATAGCCATTAACTCCATGCACCGACCAAGGCAAGAAAACTGACATTTAAATACTACCTTGGTGGCTGGCTTGGGTTTTAGTAGCTATGAGGAATTAACGAAAGTAACCAGGAGTTCGGGAGTACCAAAATCCTAACTCGAGTTGGGCTCGAGGTTTCTGGTTCATAGGGGTGTGACCCCTAACTCGATTGCCTTTTCACGATTTACAAGGACACCAGAATCGCCTGACAGGGGTCAGGCTAACCCCTAAAAAGTGCCCTACCTTGAGTTGGACTCAAGGATGTATCTTAGTTTTCTGGGGTAAACGAATCCTCAGATTCTGTAGAGATTGGACCCCTGTAGGGAGAGGTGATTGAGGCCACTGGGTGGTGAACCAGGGTGAAATGGGTTGTGCAACAAGTAGTAAAAGAAAATGCTCTGTTGAAAAGGGAGGCGCCCCGGCCAACATTCCTCCAGAAAGTCCGTTGGGTTGGACGTTGGGAAATTGGAAACAAAATGAACACACACGACAAAAAGATAGAAAGAAGATGATAAAATATTGTTGTTTTGTATGGATTAAGGAACCTATTCTTCGTCCTGCCGTCTTCTGGCCAAAGTACGGGTCGGACGAAGACTGGGTTTGTCAATGTTTAAATTTATATGTTAATGAAAAAGAACCCTTCAGTCAGGAGGAGTCTGGTTATGCCTCCTGTTGGAAGGGTGAATCTAAAATACGGATGTGCACTGTAAAAATAGATGAAAGGAAAATCCCTTGTGCACCACCTCTATCCCAATTGGAGGTATTAGATCATTTACCCCAGGCCATATGGAAGAATCCTACAGCCCATGGCGGTTTCTGGTACATATCAGTGCGACTGGGGCAGGGGGATGAAGGTCCCACCACGTCTGAGACAGAACAGGAAATAGATAAAAGTCAGGTCCCGATTGCAAAACGCACCAGAAGATAAATGGAAAGATGAAAAGAAAGTGAAAGGGAGGCGGAAGTAATGTTGGTCCAAAACATGCTTCCATTAAGAGAGGTCCCGATCGGGGAAAGAGAAATTGGATTTGTTAATGCCCCTTTAAGTGGAGAAGTAAGGTCCTTTAAAAAAGAAATTAAAATACTCAAAGAAGACCCGGTAGGTTTGTCAGAACATATTGATCAATTCCTGGGTACGCATGTATATACCTGGACAGAATTGATGTCCATACTAAATATTTTAGTGGAGAAGAAAGAGGGTTGATGAGGAAAGCAGCATTTGGGGTCTGGGACAGCGAACACCCCATGGGAACTGAAGAGGAAGGTCAGGCAGGGGATACGTTGGGATCATCAGAAACAAGAAGATAGTGAAAAGATGAAAATTATGAAAAAATTATTAATAAGGGCAATTGGAGAAGCTGCACAGAATTCGCAGAAGTTAACGACGGCATTTGAGGCCTGTCAAGGAAAGGAAGAGAGTCCCTCGGAGTTTGTACAAAGACTGAAGGACTCTATGTGCAAATATTCTGGGATAGATTTTGAGGGGCCAGGAGAGGCAAGGAATTAGTTCATGAGGGATTAATAAAGCGAGTTTTAGAATCCCTAATATTGCCCCGGGAAATAGCTGTGGTTCATGGGAATGGGCAACAAAAGGGGGATACCCTAGAAGTAAGGGGGAATAGATTGGTGGATGAGGCAGCTAGGGAGGGGGCCATGAGTCCACCGGAAGCAGTAATATGTCCCCTGATATCTTCGCTCCCTGATCCTCCGAGTACTCCATTATTTAATACTAATGAGCAGGAGGAACTGAAAGACACAGGTGTAGTTCAAACAGAAGAGAGGTGTTGGCTGCTACCTGATGGAAGGGAGATGCTTAATAAAATGATGACGTGAGAAATAATGACCATTTTGCATCAGGGAAGTCATGGAGGGGGGAGGCAATGTGCGATTTATTCCTCCGAAATTATGGATGTAAAGGAGTATATACCATTGCTAAACAGATATGTGAAGGATGTATAACATGTAAAAAATAGAAACAAAAAGGTTTTGAGGAGAAAGGTTCAATGAGGGCAACCACCTGGGCTAAGACCATTTCAGAGTATCCAGGTAAATTAGACTGAGTTACCCCGCGTGGGAAGGTTGAATTACCTGTTGGTGATCGTTGACCATTTATCCGGCTGGGTTGAAGCATACCCCTTGGCTACAGCCACTGCGAATGGGGTGTCCAAGGTGAATCTTGAACATATAATTCCCAGGTACGGGGAAGTAGAACATTTCGACTCAGATCAAGGTACACATTTTACTTCTGAAGTATTACAGGAGACAATGAAGAGTTTAGGAATCTCCGGGGAAGTTCACACCCCTTGGCACCCATCCCCAATAGGAAAGGTTGAAAGAATGAATCAGACGCTGAAAAAGCAACTATCTAAATTATTACTTGAGAACCAAACTCCCGTGGACAATGTGTCTACCCTTGGCTCTCCTACGGGTGCGAACAGCACCGAGAAAGGACTTGGGATTGTCCCCAATGAACTATTGTTCGGCTTACCTTATTTGGACACAAAAGGGGTAGTTTCAATTAATGAACAGAAGTTAATGAAATATATACTGGCCCTGTCCAGTTCTCTATCTGTTCTTCGAATTCAGGGTCAGCTTGCCTAGACGCCACTCCTTGACTTTGCAGTGCATCCGCTCAGACCGGGCGATTGGGTCCCAGTCAAATCATGGTCAGAGATGAAAACTCAGTTAGACTGGAAAGGTCCATATCAAGCCGTCCTCACGACACAGACGGCAATTAGGACGGCCGAAAAGGGCTGGACACATTATACAAGAATCAAAGGGCCAGTGAAACCCTCGAACGACAAGGGAATTTGGAGAGCAGAGACAACAACGGAACTACTTAAACTCAAGTTAAAGAGAACCGTTTAACGGAACATTTACTGGACTGATAAGTGATTGTTTGTACAATTACAACGTGATCGCGGGATAAGTTTCTGTCAAATTGTTGGATTAGTCTCTTGGCACGCCCTTTTCACGAATGGAGAGAGTGTATAGTTTAGCCTTTTTGCTCCCCTTCCTTGATTGCATTTTGGGAAGAACGTCTTATGTGGTACTAATGGTCCCCGAGAGTACCAATCCCCATGTCATAGAAGCTGATATTTGCAGTTGGTAAATTGTGGGACTGTAGAAAGTCAGAGAAGTATTGTAACTCAGCAGTTTATCTCAAATCCTCAGTACAAAATGGAAAGAAATTAGACCTCAAACACTCTGACCCCTGGCCCCCATGGCAGAGATGGCTGCTCTTGGTGAGAGGAATACATTTTGGAATACGTCTCACGGTCAGGGCAAACCTTGGGAAAATCCACTCATCCAAGTACACCGAAAGCATATTCGGCCTCCCCCTGATGGTCCAGACCAAAGGTGCAACGCAGTGTACATTACAGTAAAGAATACCTCGTGGAAGGAAGGGATATATGACCAGCTGCGTGGGTGGGGTGGGGAGGGGGGGGAGTTTAACCAGGTCCAGCTCAATGAAACATTTGTTATAGAAATGACAATTGGCAGGCAAAATTTGATTTTCTCGGGTTGTTGTTTTCGCCTACAGGTGAGAAACGGGACCCGTAGTGGAAAGTACGAATACCAATGTTGGGGTGGTCACAATTGTAGAGGTGAAAGACTTGAAAATGTCTATTGAAATAGAAACGGCATATGGGGATACAAATGCCTGGATTGAATGGGTGAAGTACACTGTGAAAAGTCTGAACAAACGCATTTGCTATGCATGTGCCTCAGGTATACCAGTGGCTCGTGTGGTTCCCTTTCCACTCGGGTAGAAGCGGGACAGGGCTGGTATGATATGCATGATAGCCCTGTACCAGGACGAGACAGCGTGGTGCGACCCAGGCTGTCGGTCTTTGCTGTTGTTGTTCCCTCCCCTGAAAAAGGAGGATTTAAGAAGTCCCCCTTCATTTTTGGACATTGTCGGGAATCACACCTCTTGTGTGTGAAGGCAGGGGTCAGACCAGTCCCGATTTCTAGGAGACTTAAAGTCCGGCTCGGAAATTGAATCGTTTCCCGGGACAGAGTTGGGAAGAAACTATTCAGCTTTAAAGGTACCATGAGTGAATTGTGGTAATGTAGCAGAAATATTCTAAGACCTACTATGCCCTCTGACTGGCGAGGCACTTGTGCAGTTGTACAATTGGCTATACCATTCACCCTAGCATTAGAAAAAGGTGTGATTCCTGAAATGGGGTAAACGAGGAGTGCACGGTCAGTCTTTGCTACCTCCTTTGATGATGGTATTTATTTGGACTGGATAGGGGTTCCCAGAAGGGCGCCTGATGAATTAAAGGCTCATAACCAGATGGCAGCTGGATTTGAGTCTCTTTTCTGGTGGTTTATGATTAATAAAAATGTCGATTGGATTAATTACATTTTTTATAACTAACAAAGATGTATAAATTGCACCGGAAACGCTGTTAAAGTAATAGCTGAACAGATAGATGCCACAAGCAGGGTGGCCTGGAAAATAGGAGGGCCTTAGATATGATGTTGGCAGAAAAAGAGGGAGTTTGTGTGATGTTAAGGGAAGTTGCTGTACCTTTATCCGAATAACACGGCCCCAGACGGCTCGATTACTCGAGCCTTACAAGGATTGACGACCCTCTCATGTGAATTGGCTGAAAATTCTGGAGTGGACACTTCAATAACGAGGTGGTTGGAGTCTTGATTAGGCAAATGGAAAGGAATTGTGGTTTCTATTCTAACCTGCTTGAGAGTGGAGGTTGTGATTCTGGTAGCACTGGGCTTTTGTATTATTCCTTGTATTCAGGGTCTTGCTCAGAGAATGATCGAGACCGCCCTGATCAGACAGATACCGTGGGCGGCACGGTGGCACAGTGGTTAGCACTGCTACTTCACAGCCAGAAACCCGGGTTCAACTCCCGCCTCAGGCGACTGACTGCGTGGAGTTTGCGCATTCTCCCCGTGTCTGCGTGGGTTTTCTTCGGGTGCTCCGGTTTCCTCCCACAGTCCAAAGATGTGCAGGTCAGGTGAATTGGCCATGCTAAATTGCCCGTAGTGTTAGGTAATGGGTAAATGTAGGGACATGGGTGGGTTTGCGCTTTGGCGGGTCGGTGTGGACTTGTTGGGCCGAAGGGCCTATTTCCATACTGTAAGTAATCTTACCTTAAGAATTCCCCTGAAGACATTTCCAAAGTAGATGAACTTTCAGGTCTGATGCTCTCTAATCTAGAGCGCTCATTGTCCCAGAATCAATAAGATCAACATACACTGACAAAAAGAAAAGGAGGGATTGAGGGAGAAAAATTTCAGGTTGTCAGGTGTATGTTGATTTTAACGAATTATAGAGGGTCTTTTAAAGAAATAGTTTAAGCTAAGAAATTACTTTGAGTGTTGTAGCTGACCACAAAAGAAAAAAAAGAAGCAGGACGGGCATTTCGCAATAAGCTCATAGTTTGTAGGTCCGCCTTTTGGACGATCAAGATAGTAAAGGATGATCTCAGAAGTCAGAATTTTAGATAAGGAAAGAGGAACTGGACAAATAACAGGAAGGCTGTAACGAACAAGGACAGCCAAATAAGGTAGATTTAAAGAAAAACAACTGAGGTAATTAATAAGTATGCTCGGCTTAGGCTTGGGTGCAGGGAATCACCAAATGAAGGAATAATGGGCGCAAGTAATAATCAAATAAGGGGATGGAATGAAATAGACACTTATGATAGGTTTATTGCTCAGTGTAGAGGTGTCGACAGACCCCTCAGAAAAGTATAAAATGCTCCGTATTTTAGTGTTGGGTGTGTCTCTCCTCGTAGAGCCACCCATCGTTAAAGATGTTCGAATAAATGTATTGCTTCGGAACTCTTTGACTCGGACTGAAAATTATTGATTAAGTGGGGCTCGTTTCTCACACAAGCAAAATCATTGAGTCCCATTCAGTTTGGGAACAAAGATGATCGGCGAGCTCCACTCGCTGTGGCTTGGTTTGATGATGTCCTCATTGAGCATAGCCTCTACCTCCTTCTTAACCTGCCTAGCTTTGAGATGATTTAGATGATATGGATGTTGTTTTATAGGAACAGTATTCTCTGCATCTACTTCATGTACAACAGCATTAGCCTACCCCCATATGATTCTTACATATATCCTCATACTACAATAACAACCTTTCAACTGTGTTCCATGCTCCTGAAACAGATAGCTTACAAACTTAACCCATTGCTCAAGGACTTCTGTATTTTAAACATATTTTGAGGCACATCAAAATCCAAAACCTTTGGATTTGATTCCTCACTCTGTGGGGCAGGAACTACATCTGTTTCTCCAATTCTTTCTCTCCTCTACTTATCAGGAAGGGGCATACACACTCACTTATAACCCACACGAAAGGGTCTTTGAATGTGGGATTTGGCAACAGAGGTGCTAGTTTCATTCCTGTTCGTGGCCTATCTACTATTTGGCATGAATGACATGTATGCGAAAATTTAACCACATCTTTGCGCATTCCAGGTCAATAAAAAAAATTTCTCCCTTAGCCTGAGTCTTTCATACCTTTAGGCGACCGCCTATAGGTAGTTCATGTGCTACACGTAAAACCTCCTGTCTGTATGCTACCGGCAACACAATCTGGTGCACCTCGGCACATGTCTCCTCTGCACTAACCTGATGTGGTTTCCATTTCCGTCTTAAGATCTATTTTTTCGGATAAGAACTCTAAAAATATCCTCTGCTTCCTTTTCAGACTACACATCCACAAATATATCTTTTATCATCTTGTCTGACTGTTGCAAGTCCCTTTGCCTTTCAGGACAAAACACCTCTGTCTGACACTCTGCCTGTTCAGGTTTTCCCTGTACCATTAAGGCAAACAGTGTATCAGCTAACTGAACCTCAACTCCGTAATCTTTGTCTTTAGCTGTGCTTCGTGCTGTGACTTATCATAGTGGGATCTGGTTACTGGACAGTCTGGGAAAATAACAGGACATTTCTGATTTAACTCCTCACTTTCTTGGTCTTCCTTGGGCACCTCCACAACGAGGGGTGTCATTCCCAACTTGGAGCCTGCTAAATCATTCCCAAGAACAAACTAGATTCCTGAATCTGACACTCTCTCAATCATTCCCACTGTAACTTCCCCAGTCTTGAGTAGGCTCTCCAACCTGAACTTATATAGGGTAACGCTAAATTTCTGTCCATCTTTCCCATAAATTACTATACTCTCTGGCAACAGATCAGAAAGACTGCAAACTCGTTCATCTATTTCTATTAGCGACTGGTTAGTTCAATGTATCTCTCAAAATTATAACTTCTTGCCCTTATGCCCCTCTTATTTCTGAGTAAACTTTAGTCACAGAGGCGAATTCTTTATAGAGATCAGGTACGAAATCCATACTCAGCCCCTGCCTAGCCTGTGCACTTTCCTGCAGCTCCTCGGTTCTTGTTGGGGTCTCCTTTAAGGTTTTCACTGATTCCACTGACTTACCTTCTTTTCCCACAGTGCTGTTCTGAACACTGAGCACTGTGACCATACATATCCCTCCTAATGTCAGTGAAAACACCTTTTCCCAATGCCCTTCTGAAACCATGGGCACTGTAATTTTCTGTGTCCCACTCCATTACAATGAAAACTCCTAAGGCCTTTCACCTCCTTTCCATTCTCTTGGGCATCTTCTTTAATCTGTAGTAATCTCTTACTCTCTACTCTTTCTTTTATAGTGTAGCATCTCCCCTTCTCCCAAATTCTATCCCTCACAGGACGAAATTCTGACTGGAAGGCTGTCTTATGCAGCAACATGTGTTCATCTGCTAATTCTCCTGTCCTTTTCAATTCTTGAAATTTCTGTTCCTACACGTGAATTATTATCATTTCTGGAAGTGATTTTTAAACTTCTCCAGCAGAATAATCTCCCTTATAGCCTCAAATGTCTTAACTATCTTTGAAGCCTGCACCCCATCCATCAAAATGCCTATTTTTAATTCTTTAGAACTCAACATAAGGTTGCTCCTATCCTTCTTTATGTTTCTGAACTGCTATCGATATACTTCCAGTACCAATTCATAAGCACATAAAACACGTTGTTTGACGTCTTCATAATCTCTTGAACCTCTCATCTGACAGCGCAGCAAATGCTTTTCTATCTCTGCCGAACAGCTTAGTCCGAACTAACATCACCCATAAATCCTCAGACCACTCCATCTGTCTAGCCAATTTTTCAAATGAAATAAAGAAGTCTTCAACATTTTTCTCATCAAAGTATGGCAGAGTTTTGGCATAGTTGTATATGTCACTAATGTCCTTTTTAATGTCCATCACATTAACTTGACTTTGCAGACTAAATCGCAACTTCTCAAGTTCAAATTGGCTCTCTTTTTGTTCAGCTAAGAACCTCTTTTCTCTGTCTCTCTTCTTTTCTTCTCTCTCTCTCTCTCTTTGCTCAGCTACGAACCTTCTCCTCTCTTTTCCTCTCTCTCTCTTCTCTCTTGCTTTCACTTTCTTCTTTCTCTGTCTCTCGCCCTTTGTTTATCTTTAAACTGCATTTTGTTTAATTGTATTTAAGTTTTTTTTTAAATCTCCTGCACTTGTCTGTTTCTCTGACACACCTTAGTGTTTGAGTAATTTCCTCACAATTTCTGCTTTACTCTTGTTCTTGATTAAACCTAAATCTAAATTATTTGCTAATTCTAAGAGTTTTGACTTTATTTTTCTTCTAAACGCCCTCGGCAAATATGAGAATCATTTCAAACCCAGAACCTCTTTAACATTTTAAGAGCCATTTGTCTCACTTTTAATTTAACCAACTACAAGTCACCGAAATTAAACCACTGTCTCACCGACATTTTATTTAAAGCTCTCGGACAATAACGTGCAAATGATTAAATCTACTGTTCGTTTTCATACCCCAAACCTATTTAAATCTGCCCAAATCCCAGACTGGATCTGTCTAAACCTGGTCAAATCGCAGTCAAAAGGCTCTGAACTGTTATGACACAAGGCAAACCCCTCTCCTAATTTAAACCAGCCACAGAGAAAAAAGTTCACCTCATGCCGTATTCTGTTAAATTGCGAGAGGCAAACATCAATTTGCATCAGTCACTATTTAAAGTAAAATTAATAATTTTGTTATTTAAGTCCAACAGAGAATAGTTAGATGAACAACTACTTAGAACTCGTTTCGGTAAACCTATCTTTTACCTCCCACTCTACAATACTGGTCCGATAAAACAAAACACCATGATTAAGATTTACAAAAAAAAATCACGTTTCAAAACCAGTCAGCTTTGACAATTCTCCTTTATTGATTTTTATCTCAGTTGGCTTCGATGTTCTGCTGTGCCAACTTCTTATAAACAGGTACCTTTCAGAAAGCTCTTCAGATAACAGTCTATCTTTGTGGATCTCCCTGGCAGTTCACCCCCCTAAATGTTCAAAATGACCGGTTTTACACCTCAAAATATTGGATTATTTCATTGATTTTGACGTCATAAAATACATTATATTTCAAACTTGACTGGATTTCAGTGCGTTGGGGCATAATTTAAACTGGCTGCCCGAATTGGAATTTGTTTTGTTCTATGGCAACTCACACTCACGATTGGCTTCACAGTCAAATATTACATTTTAACTTCTTTCAGAATGTAATATTACACCTCTGCAGCTTCATAACAATATCGTTTGTCAGCCCTACATACCTTCCCATAAACTTGATCATCGAAATTCACATAATAGTTTTTTTCTGTTCCAAAACAGACTCGTTTTCTCTCATCCTTCCTTTGACTAAATCCTTCTTTCCCGTTATGATTCCATTTACTAACAGTGTTACCGGTATTCTTCGTCAAAGTAATACTGTGTGTGTGTGTGTGTGTGTGTGTGTGTGTGTGTGTGTGTGTGTGTGTGTGTTTTGTGAATAATCCTTTGTAATTGAATCTAGAGGAAAGAATGAAATGCAATCACATTCCCATATGAAGAAGTAGGTGTGCAATGGTTTCGAGCTTTCTGATGTTAAAAAAAGATGCAAAAATATCCTTTTTTTCAGGATTGGGAAAGTGAACAAATGATGTTCACGGACAGAACAGGAGTAATTAAATAAACCTTTACTGGGATCATGGAATGACCAAATATTTAGTTTTCTCCTGAGAGTTTAAATTTAGCTTTGTTTCAAGTCTTGGTTGCATATGTTTTAATCAATATGCAACTATCATCGGTGACAAAATCACAAATTGCTGGAAATGCTCAGTAGTTCTGGAAGTATCTGTTGTCAGAAAGCAGAAAAAACACAGGCTAACGGAATGTTTACTTTTTGCCAATAGTGTTCAGCAACATGCCGGTTAGGTGCATTGGTCATGGGTAAATGCAAAATAATAGAATAGGGGAATGGGTCAGGATGCGTTACTATTCGGAGGGTCCGAGTGGATGTGCTGTGCGAAATGTCCTGTTTCCCCACCGCAGCGATTCTATGATGCTATGAATTCTTCATACAAAGGGCGGTTGGTGCGAGGATCAGGGATGTCTCTGAGCATGCTCAGGGCATACTGAAGGGGGAGGGTGAACAGCAAGCGTGGTACACGTTGATACGAATGACATAGGTAGGAGGAGTGAACGGCCCAGCAAAGCGTGGCCTTAGTTTAAAATCAGGATCTCCAGGATTGTAATCTTGGGATTACTCCCCGTTCCACCTACAATTGAGACAAGGAAGCGATAGATACCATAGTTGAATACGTGGCTAAAGAGCTGGTCTGGGAGGAGGCTTTCTGAGAGCTGTGCAAAAAGGAAAGGGCGCACTTTAACTGGAGTGGCCCCAGCAACCTGCAAGGGAGGTGTGATAGTATAACTCGGGTGGGTTTAAGCTAATAATACAGGAGGCTGGGAACCAAAGCAGCAGGACAAAAACTGAACAGAAAGTGGAGATTAGTCAACTAAACAGGCAGAGCCAGTACATGACCATGCTGAAGGAAGGAACAGTAACAACTTAAACAGTGAGTAGAAAGTTGGAGTAAATAGGCTCACTATTATCGGGGACCAATAAATAAGGATGAAGAGCCTGTGCACAAAATTATTAAAAGAGAAAGACAAATCAGTAGAACTTCCGTTAAAAAAAACCCTTTCAACTCAGTGTGTGCAGTATTTGAAATAAAATGAATTAGCTGACAGCTCAAACAGAGATAAATTGGTATTGCCTGGTGGGGATTACTGAAATGTGGTTACAGAAAGGTCAGGACTGTGGTGTAAAATGTCCGAAGGCACTCAGTATTCAGACAAGAAGGAACAGCAGGTGGAGTGTCTGTATTGTTTAAGGATGATGTCAAAGCTGTAATAAGAAATGATATTAGCACGTGGGACAAAAATGATGAATCCATCCGGTTCGAAATAATACACATGGAAATAAACCCATTGGTAGAAGCGTTCCCAGCTCACAAAAATCCACCCCGGCAAACTACTTTCAAAGTAGGGAATCGCACGAACCAGGGAATAACGTTGGTCTGAGGCAAGGGCACAAGAGTGATTATGGGTAATTTGAACATGCATATTGACTGGATTGATGAATTTGGCAAGGGGAGATCAAATAACGATTCGACGAACGTATGGGGGATTATTTCTTCGAGTAACAGCTCAAGGAACCAAACAGAGAACTGACTTTGTTATAATGTAATGAGGAAGGAGTGAGCAATCATACTGTAGTACAAGATCACCTTAGAAAGAGTGACCACAACATGCTAGAGTTTCACATTCAACCTGAAACAGTAAAGAAAGAGTAACCGGTGTGAGGTTTAGTGTTGGACAATGATAATTTTACTGGCCTGAGGAAGGGTTTGGCCTCAGTGGACTTTGCAAAAAAACATTAAAGGGCGGGACACTTGAAGTACAGTGGCAACTACTTCGGGTGATAATCCAAACTCCTTAATTAAAGTGTAATCCTGAGTGGAAGAGGAATTTTAAAAAGGTGAAAAGTGATCCATGTCTTAAAAGGAATTCAATTATAACATGAAGGCGTTATCACCGACTGCTGATCCAGATAATGTTCTGGGGACTCGGGAGGAAACCGGAGCACCCGGAGTGGGTGCTGCTGCCTCACAGCGCCAGAGACCTCAGGCAACTGTTTGTGTGGAGTTTGTGCATTCTCCTCGTGTCTGTGTGGGTTTCCTCCCACAGTCCAGAAAAACATGTGCAGGTTTGGTGAATTGGCCATGCTCAATAGCCCGTAGTGTAAAGTTAAGGGGTCAATGTTTGGGAATGGGACTGAGTGGGTTGCTTTTCGAAGGGTCGGGAGGGTCGGTTGGGCCGAAGGGCCTGTTCCCACGCTCTAAGTAATCTAATCTATTATTTCAATGAACAGATTGCGAAACTGCGGCACGATGAACGGGGAACCTGGATCACATAACAAAACCTCTGCATCAACATCACGTTTTCTCGGGAGGCAATATAAATCTTGAAATATTTTAAAACCAAATTCATTGAGAAATAGAAAAGATTTTCTGCACTTGACAGATTAATGATGAGACCACCTTCACTTTATAAGTGTGTCTCATTATTGAGCCTTCGAGTAAGGGGAAGAGCTGCTCTCTGATCACCCTGTCCATACTCTTCATGCTGTTAAACATCTCCATCAGGAGCACCTCTCAACCTTCTTTGCTTTAAAGTAAAATCCAGTACATCTAGCCTCTCTTCAGTTTGAGTACTCTCTTGTTTCGTTACTTCTGAAATTTATCACATTTATCAGTGTTAAATTTCATCAGCGATTGATCTGTTCACCTGAACAACTGGTTTATACGGTCCTGTATCTTCACAAGTTCGTCTTCACTGTAACCACCAGCTCATCTTTGTGTCATCCACCACATTATCTATCATTCTCCCCAAACACCCTCCCTCCCATTCTCATCATCATCATTTAAGAAGTTCACAACTAAGGTTTGATTTTCTTCCTGTTCTTCAGATGTTGTTCACAGGAATAGAATTGAGAATTCCATTCTTTTGATTTTCCTATTACGATAAATTTACAGCGTGATGCATTTGAGGCTTTTTTTTTATGAGGGAACCACAGATATTGTTTTGGACATGGATCTGAATTCTCCTTTTATACTATGCGCCTCTGTATGTTTTATTCATAAGGCTTGTACGTAATTAATATTGGCTTAGGTTTAGGTGGTTTTTACTGCAAAATGTGTGTTTTACGTGGATTTGGATAATGTACTTTGTCTCGTCCCCTGCCATAGTCAGAGCTCGGATGGTGCCTGACTAGCTGTGCTTTTCCAGCACCACACTCTCGACTCTACCCACCAGCATCTGCATTCTTCACTTTCGCCTGAGAGATGTTCAAGACTGGCAATTCAATGTTCCAGGTGTTAAGTGTCAGAGAAAGGATGGAAAAATACAAGCGGTGGGTGGGGAGGGGGATGTTTGTCGCTGTTGATTAAGGACTAAATTAATGCTCTAACTGGGAAGATATTTCTGAAAAATAATCTAATTAAAATATGCGGGTAGTATTAAAAATAAGAAATTACAGATCACTTTAAAGAGATTGCACTAAATGCTCAATTGTGAGAAATCGTCCAGTGAAAATACATTGGTAGAAGTTAAAAATAAGAAAGGAAAGAGCACATCGATGGTATTGTACTCCATCAGGAAGAAAGAAATGAAGAAACAAACATGTCGGGTGATCTCGGATATATATAAGCTTAATAAGGTTATAATAATGGAGGATTTTAATTTTCTAAAATAATGAGTGGGACTACCACAGTGTTAACAGGTTGGATGATAAAAAAATTGTCAAATATGTTTACCATTTTTTTTCATCAATATGTAGATGATCCTAATAGAGAAGGAGCAAATCTAGGGCTTTTTATGTGCAATAGGCAGGGCAAGTGACTGAAGTAAACGCGAGGGAATATTTTGGGCATTGCAATCGTAGCTCTATTAGTTTATAATGGTTATGGAAAAGAATAAGACTTTTTTTTTAAGTGGAGTACCATACATTTTAATGGCATGGGACAAGTACTTCTGAAGTTTGATGGGAGTAGACGATTAGCAGGTAGAAGGATGTCTGACAAGTGAGAGGCATTCAACAGTGTGACGACGGGAGTTCAGAGTCATTATGTCCCTGTTAGAGTGAAGGGTAATGCTGTTAAGCTTAAGGAACAATGGACAACTACAGTTATTGAGCTTTTATTCAAGAATCAAATAAAACATTACTTTGGACATAGACAACTTTATTCAATTTAATCTCTTAGTCAATATAAAGAATGTGGGGCATTATTTCAAGAGTAATCAGTAAAGCAAAAGGGAGATATGAGATAGCTCGGTTAAATATGGTTAAGGATAATCCAAAGATATTGTGCTACTACATTAACAGCACAAGGGTAATCACGGAGACGGTAAGGCCTCTCAAACATTATGAAGGATATCGATGTGTTGAACCCAGGAATATAATCCCATTCCTGGTTCACTAGACAGCAACAAACACATACTATTGCCTCCACCTCGTATTCATCCAGCTTGAACTCTTATCTGCTATTTGTCAGCCTATTGACCCATTTGATCACGATCCTTTTGTAATCTTAGGAAACCTTCTTCACTGTCCACAGTGCCACCAGTTCTGATGTCATTCGCTAACTTACGAACCATGCCTTCGATATTATCATGCAAATCATTTACATATCTTACAAACAATTAAAACCCAGAACCAACCTCTGTGGAACACTGCTGGGCACAAGCCTTCAGTCCGAAAAGCAATCGCCCACCATTACTCTCTGTCTTCTGCCATTGCACCAATTGAAAGTGTTGGAGAGGAACCCACAGTTTAGGCAGTATTGGAGCAGATAAAAATGGAATTAACTCTTTTTGAGTCCAACATAACTTGTTCATAACAGCTTCATATAAGAATTGATATGTTAACTCTGTTTCTCTGCCCAGATCCTGCGTCATCTGTTGCATTTCTCCATCATTTTACATTTCTGTTTCAAATTTCCACGATCTTTCATATTTTGCTTTTTCTTGATTGGTCTGGATGTTGACGCCGGTTATATTGGACAATATGCTCCATTCCAGTTCCCATCATTCGTGTCAGTGACACATGTATTACACTGGAGTCTGTTTTTTTCTTTAAGTTTTGAAAATAAATGTGTGGATCTCATCAAAGTGATTTTGATTTAAAAGACCTGTTAGAGACAGCTACACTTGATGAAAAAATACGAATAGTTTATTAATTATAATATTGTCTACGCGTTTTATGACTTAACTTGTCTCCTCAGTCTCTGAACATTTTCTGGACGTTTCTCTGAATAATTACAACAAAGATGATTGTCAGACAGCCCATCATCTCTGTACCATCTCGGTAAGAGCTGTGTCCTCACTCTTACTCTGCTGTAACTCAACACATTTTGTCATTTGTGTCTGTTTTTCTTTCTGTATATCCCGTCCAGATGTAAACAATCTTAACAGCCTGTATAACCTGTGAGTAAACAGTCTATACATAAAATATAATTATGCACATCACATTTAAAATTGCCGATTTTATTCACATTGTCGTTCAGTATTTCACTTCCCAAAGGCGATCTGTTATCTTGCTCTGCCTTGCATTTCATTCCATTTGTCAGAAACAGTGATGGCAGAATACTCGTGACTGGGAGAAATTACTGCACTCCCCTCAGGTCTCCTCAGCCACTGGTCACAGCCCTTTCTGTCTCATAGCCATTATGATATTCATTCGATCCCTTACTCGTTAAATCATAACTTGTAATAAACAAGGTTATTGTACATTGTTATAGACAAGTCCCAACACCTCAAAACATTCTTAAGCACGTAGCCCAGTCTGTAAAGTTGCTATTTGTTGAAGGTAAGTGTATAGTGGATATTCCCAGAGAACTGAACTGAACGGTGCAGCTTGAGAGCTAGCCACATCCCCTTGATTACACCAGTTATTTAAAAGGCTTGAAAGCCTTCTGCCCGAGGCATTATCTGTTAGGTAAAGAACAAAGGACCCCAATGAAGCACATGTTGGAACCTTGGGTCGTTTAGAACCTCTCTGAAAAAAATTCAAGGACAACATAACCATATTAAGAGACAACCTGTGTTACAACTCCCTTAATATAAAACCGAATCTTCAATATACAAAGATGGCTTCACTTTTCAAATCCCCCAAAATAGTGGTTCATATGAACATGCAAACAGGCACAACTACATCCAGATTCAGTGTTCCATCACTGAATGTCTCGAGTTGCAATGGCAATCATGTTTTCAAAACCTCCACATGCACAATTTTCAAATGGAATGGCTGTAACAACAGGCCGCAGCTAAACAGTCTCGCATTTTTGTCCTTAAATTTCTCCAAAAAGACTTCATTGGGTTATGATCAGTGTAAATGGTTGTCTCTGATACGTTGCTGGCAACGTAAACACTGAAATGTTGTCGTGCCAACACAAAGCTCACAGTCTCTTTCTCAACTATTGAATATTTCTACTAATGAATGTTCAACTTCTTGGAGAAATACCCAATAAGTCTTTGTGTCTTCTTGTCGATTTCCAGCAGGAGCCCAGCACCGAAATCCACATCATTCGCATTTAAATCCCCTTTGAATGGTTTTGCATATTCAGGTGTGTCTGATCATGGGCATGGTTAACACATATTTCAAATTCCGTCAAATGCCTTCAGACAGTCCTCTGTCCACTGAAACTTCTTGCCTTTCTTTAACACTTCAGTGAGTGGAACAATCACACTGCGAAAATGAGGCACAAACATTTGATAAAATCCACTTCGTCCCAGGAACTGTTTCTTTTGTCAACGCTATGGGAAATTCCCCAATTATCGTCACTTTTAAATCTCATGGCACCGTTTATCTATGTCCAATAGCATGGCCAAGGAAGGTGACATTTGCTTTGGAAAATTCACTTTTCGCTAGAGTTACCACCAAGCCTGCCTTCCGAAGTCGATCGAACAAGTCTTATAGATGCTGGAAGTGTTCCTTCGATGAATCACTAAATACTGCAAGGTCATCAATGTACACCACAGGTTGGAAAATCCGGCAATTTATTGGTTAGCCCCTGAAACGTGGCCGACACAATTTTCATACCAAATGTAAGTTGCTTGTCCCACCTTTTCAACACAGTCTTCCAACCATGGAACTAGGTATGCACCAATGCTTTTAACTGCATTGAATTTACGTTAGTCCACACATAACCGTTGCGTACCATTTGGCTTTGGCACCATGACTATGGGTGATTTCCAGTCACTGTAACGCACGTTGATGGTGTCATCTTACAGCATGCATTCAATCTTCTTTTGAGCCTGTGCCAACTTTAGAGGATTATGCCTGGAAGGATGTTGCTTAATCGTAACGGCATCTCTTATGCACAATTGGGTGAGTACGTCCAAGTTAATATCTGCATATCTCCCCATATGATAGTAATAACTCTTTCTGGTCATTTCGATTTTTCTCAGAAAGGTAAATCAATAATTTATTACAGTTTTCGACAAGTACCTCATTGTAAACTATAATTTGTGGAATGTCCGATTCAGAGTCCTCTGAACTTGGTTTTTCCTTGTAATCATTAAGATCTTGTTCTCTGGCTGTCCTTACCTGTCAAAGTACCTTTTGAACATATTCACATGACTTACACTGTGAGATTTCTTTCTTTCTGGAGTCCCTATCAAGCAGTTACCCTCACTCAATAACCGTTGTATTTGATAATGTCAACTAAACCTTGCTTTTCAAGGTTCACCTATAACTGGAAGTAACAGTAATACCTTATCCCGGATCGCAAAATTGGAATTTTTTTATTTCTTGTCCGCTTCCTGTTTTATTGCATGCTGCAATACTTTTAAGTGCTGTCTAGCCAACTCCCCAGTGCTATTAATCGTTCCCTAAAGCTTGAGACCTAGTCCAAATGTGTGGCCTCTGAATTCTGATTTTCTATTTTCTCCTTAATCAATTTTAATGGTCCTCTCACTTAATGCCCCAAAGCTAATTTCAATGGAATTAATTTGTTCTGTTAATTTGGGGCATCCCTGATCACAAAAAGTGCAAATGCAATTCCCTGACCCTAATCATCTGGATAGTCCTGAACATAAGCCATCAACATGGTCTTTAATGTTTAATGTCACCTTTCTAACGCTCTCTGCAATTTTGGATGGTATGCAATAGATTTGAATTGCTTTATTCTTAAGACATTATAGTGAATAAATTAGATGTGAAGTATGAACCTTGATCTCACTGTCTCTCCATTGGTAGTCCATATCTATTTTTTAAAAAGAGTAATTCCTTTGCAATTCTTTTAGCTGTGATACTTGACTATGGGATGGCCTCTGGAAATCTAGTCGATGCATCCATTATTGTTAACAAATACTGGTGGCCACTTTTTTGTTTATGGTCGGGGACGTAGCCAATCGATTAAGACCCCTGTAAAAAGTTCCTCAAATGCCGGAATAGTTTAGAAAGGTGCAGGTTTTATTATCACTTGTGTTTGTCCAATTAACTGACATGTATGACGCATCTGGCAAAATTCAACTCTATCTTGTTGCAGTCCAGGCCAGTAAAATGTCTCTGTATTCAGTCTGTTTTTCCTCACTCCTAGATGACTTCTAGGTGGTAACTCATGCACCATTCGCATCACCTCCTTTCTGTACCCCATTAGCAATATGATTTGATGAATATCTTCCCATTTCTCATCTCCTTGAATATCTATTATTCGCCAATTCCTGATTTGGATATCATTTTTAAGGTAATAACACTCAAGGATACATTCAAAATTCCTAAACGTATATGGTTTTTGATACAACTGCTTTAAACTTTTATCTTTCTGCTGTGACTCAATTAGTTTAGCTGAGCAAAAAATATTTACATGATCACTTATTTGCTCCTGTTTTGTCTAAACTTTCTGATGAAACAAAGTATCTGTTAATGCCACTTAAGCTTCCTTATCTTTACATTTTTTGGTATTTTCTGTTTCAACTGGTGACATTGGGACGTTGTTACCCACAATCAGGAAAATCTCAAGGATAAGACTCCTACATTGATTCAGTTGCCTGCGTCTCCACTGGCTTTTCAACCAGAGTAGCAGTAATTCAACCACTGAATCAGCTATATTTTCCGCAAGGACAAATTATACTCCTGGAGTTGAAAGTTTGCCCAATACAATTTCCCCACACTTTTCTGGACACGCTATGCTCACTTTACATGATTTTGCAGTTTTTGTCTCATGATGAATTCCCTTTAGCAGTACATTTTCTGGAAATAGTCCTTCAGGAGTACATACCTCCTTATCTTTTCATAGAGGATCTGGTGTCTCTTAATATTGCATCCTCTTTACCTGCCCTAAGTGAATAAAATGTCCCTTTGCAGATATATTTTCTAAGCAGATCTGGCACTTCCTCCGTAACAAACCTCCAATCAGATTGTCCACTCTGATGCAGCTTTCTAACTTCCACTATGCTTTCTGTTAACTCTCCATCAAAACTCCCAGACTTATCCCCTTTTCCTGCGTCTGTGTTTACTTTTCTGAACCCACCAAAACAGTGATTTTATGTATCCTAATTTGTTGAAATGAAAACACCAGAACTTTTTATCTTCTTTGCCTCCTTCAAGCATTGCCTTTTTACCCTGTGGTAAGTTTTCATGATCTTCACTGAGATCTACGTATCCCTTTCTACGTGGGGATTTCTCTTTGCCCCAATTTCTATCCATCATGGATTGAAATTGATTCTGGAAGCCAAAACAAGTTTTATAATCATAATAACCAGTCATAATCATCAGCCACTTCAGCTGCCAGTCTTGCCTTTAAAACTCTATGATCTTCCAAATGAGTTTGCCCTTTGTGAATGCTCAAACCCCTCCAAAGTAATTGTCTCTCTCAGGGCATTGTAGGTTTGCTCTCTTTTTAAAGCTCTTATCCATCTATCAAAATTACTTTGTTTGACCTTTCAAACTCAATATGGGTTAGACCAGGATCCTTCCTTAAATTGTGAAACGTTGTCTGTAGGCTATTGGCACATGCTCATATGTATATTTTCCTCTCTTCATAATTCCCAGATCCCCCCTCTGATAGTGTTTCACATACCTCACTAGCTCTACCTATAAGTTTTGTTTGGGTCAACAAAACCTACATGGTCACTGGCCACTGAAATTCTTTAGCCACTTTCCTACTCATCAAATTTAGGCAAGCTGGGAATATACTGACACTCGTTTCTCACCAGGCTTTGGACTACCATGGGTTTGACCATCCTCAGTCTGTTGCTCACTAAGCTTACCTTCAGCCTTCATCCTCATCCTTTTAAGGCTGACTTTCCTTTCTAAGTGTCCATCTCGAAAGCCCAAATGCTCTCTCTTTTTCTTTCTCTCCTGCTGAAGCTATTTATGATTTTTTTTCGTCTTTCCTCTGCTAAACCTATTCGTTATCATTCTTCCTCGTCTGATTTAAGTCGTAGCTCAAACTACTTCATCTCTGCTTCTAACTCAAGCTGCTTCTTTTGCGATTGAAGATTAGATTAGATTGCTTACAGTGTGGAAACAGGCCCTTCGGGGAAACAAGTCCACACCGACCCATACCTCTACATTTACCCCTTCAGCTAACACTATGGGCAATTTAGCATGGCCAATTCACCTAACCTGCACATCTTTGGACTGTGAGAGGAAACCGGAGCACCCATGCAGACACGGAGAAAATGTGCAAACTCCACACAGTCAGTCGCCTGAGTCAGGAATTGAACGTGGGTCTCTGGCGCTGTGAGGCAGCAGTGGTAACCACTGTGCCACCGTGCCGCCCATGTTTAGTCATCTCCACAGATCCTAATGGAGTTTCCAACAAATTGGAGTGCTGAGCTACTGCGGCAATCATCTCATCTTACCTCACATTAGACGGTAGCTTCAACTCCCTTTGTCTACTAATTCCCGTGGCTTGGACTTATGTGCAATTTGTAAAACCCCCAAGGTCATTTTCTCCACCTCGAAATCAAGCTTGGTTCCTGCAAGAACCATTGATACCCGAAGCTCTGTTTACTCACCAAATCAACACACGAAATAAGAGACAGTAACACCTGCCACTTGCTGTCTAAATTCCGCAAAGGCCCCCAATCTGTTATGAACCAGACCCGATCCCTTAAAATATTTGAAGCAAATCGCCCAGACTGTAAATTTGCTATTTTTGAAGGTTAGTGTATAGCTGATATTCCCAGAGTGAAGTGGTTGCTCAGACTGCCGAGTTTTAAACAAATGACATTTATTTGCTAAATTACCAAATGAAACATGAGGAACAGAAAATAGAATATCTGAATAACGTATCGTATCCGAACCTAACAGGAAATCCCGATTTAAGGATACTGTTCCAAAATACTTTCAACAATCCCAATAAACAAAACCCCTGAGCACCAAAAGTAAAACTGACACAAATGCTTCCAGGTTATAAGGTCAGAAGGGCAGAAGGAGGCAGAGAGCGTCCAGTGACCCTGACTCAACTAACCCCTGAACTGATGTAACCTGTCCAGCTCGGGAGCTGGACAGGTCCTCTTGATTATACAGGCTCCTTTTTCAAAACTTGAAATGCTTCTGGATGAGCCATTATCTGTTAGGTATAAACAAAAGGACCCCAACGAACCTTTCAAAATTTTGACATATTGGAATCTTGGGTCGTTTAGACCCTTTTACAAAAATCAAGGACAACATAACCCTGTAAAAGGGCTGGCTTTGTGAGAATATGTCACATTTGGCTTTGGACTGAATTCCAAGAAAGTCAGTCTTACTGCTTTGAGGCCAATATAATGTGTTAAGTTGTTTGTTAGTTTACATAAAACAGTGCTCAATCATATTTTGTGTTGAAGATTCAGCATAGTCACGAGTGGAATGTACAGACAGATCCACACATCCTGTGTATGGTCAGGGCAAATATATCCACTGAGAATCTGTTGATTGGCGCCTGTTCTAGTCGAGGAGAGATCAGCATGGAAACCACATCAAGAGTGTGATTGGTTGTGGATGGTCATGGTGAAGCATTCAGGGGTTACAGAATTGCAAATGAACTACACAGCAGGATCATCTAACCTGTGATAAGAAAACGTCCATAGTTCTCCCTCAAAACTAACTTCACGAGAGCAATTGGTTATTGGAGATGTGACCATTAGACAGCGATGTCAAGGTTCAATTCAATCCAGTTGTTATTTTGAACTGAAGGTCGCATTCTGAAAGGTGTTATCTGGATCTGTTTGTTCAGTGACTGTGATTGATGTCAGTCTCCATGCATCCTAATTATGTTACTGGGTGGTTTTCCTCTTCTACTTGTACCGGGCTTTTTCCGATGATTTATCCCATTATTGCTGCAGATGCATCACCTGCAACACTGACAAAGATCAGCAGTTGCAGAGACAGGGAGAGGAGAGATCAGAATCTGAGAACCATAGACTGGAATGTTCCAACAATGGGCCAGAATCTGAGAACAGTACACGGGAATGTTTCAACAATGGATCAGAATCGTGAGCATTAGACTGGAATATGCCAACAATGGAACAGAATCTGAGAACAGTAGACTGGAATGTCGCACCAATCATTCAGAAGCTAAGTAAAAATGACTGGAATGCTGCAACAATGGACAGGAGTTTATCTTGGGGTCTTTTGCAACTTTCCTGGTATTGGCACATATTACCAAATCGGATATACGCTGTATTGCTGATTATTCAGGTTGGTTACTATCCCATGCTCGCTATTGTTGGTGTTCCTGGTAAGTCTCCCCATCTCTATCGATTTATTAATCCCATAATCCATGTTGATCTTCAGTGCTATTTCTGTTACCTATATTTAGTAAAGACTGAAACTATTGTCTTCAGTTTCAAATGCAAATCCATTCGTTCTCCACAAGTTTCAGAACCGCCAACACCCCCACCCTCACAAACATCTGAGAACAAGACTGTTCACAATCCGAAGTACCTATTTGCCCTGAATTGATTTATGTCTTAGTATTCTCTCCGTCATCAAAGCTACCCACTACCAGCTGCATGATATCTCCAGACCCCATCTTGACGTCAGTGCGGGTGCGAAATAAACCATTATCTATACCTTGGTAAAAGTCAGGCTTTATGGTTTCTGTTCTCTTCTAATCACTCTTTCCGTTACAAATGTTTCCATCAAAATCTTGTTCTTGTCTGTAAAGTAAATTCTTGACAGGGACACTGTGTCAGAGTAGTATTGTCGCTGTTCACGTAATTCAGAGGCCCAGGTAACTACACTATGGACACTGTTTCAAATCCTATCTCAGATGATGACAGAACTTAATTTCAAATGACAGGAACTGGAAATAAAAGCGAATTTTACTAATATAATCCCACCAGCAATTTGTCAATAAGTTTATCTATTTCACTGTTTTTCTTTGGTGAAGAAATCTCGCATTATTGCCTGATCTGCTTTAAGACTGACGTCAGACCCAATACCTTAAGGAATGTTCTCACAGTAAAAGGCATTTAGTGAGGTCCACAAATGCTGCTCTGCTCGTGATGCAGAAATCCCATGCAATAACAACTGAAAGTTAGAGGAAAAAAATCAAAGAATTATACCAGGGATCAGAAACAAAAGGAACGAGTAAGTGCCAGAGAAACTGAACAGATTTGGCAGCCTCAGGTCGATCGGAAAAATAGAAGTGAAATTTCCCGTCCAATCACCATTCATCAGACCTGAATGGAGCTGGGAAATAGTGTGTTTGATGTTGATGACAAGGATGGCTGTTGTGAAAGGGAGAAGGAGTGAGTTGAATAGATAGAGAAAGAGAGAAGTAGAGAGAAAGAAACAAACAAATGGATTGTTGATGGTCAGCTGGGATGGAAATAAAAATCCAGATTAATCTTATTTTTTTTTTCCTGTTCTCATATTTCTTTAATTCATGCCGATGTAAGGTATACATCAAAGTCCCGGTTTGAAGTGAGTTATGTCCCTTTGTCTCTCTTCCTTGAGTGTGATCATCTTTTATTCAGTAATGGGATGCTGGGCCAGTATTTAATTCCCTTTCCTCATTGTCCTGGTGAGCCGCCTTCCTGACGCACTGCAGTCTGTGTGCTGTAAATAGTCAGTGCTGAGGTCTGTCCGGTTTCATTTCTTTGAGAATTTGTAGTGAGTGATATAACTGAGCTGCTGGCTTGGCCATTTCAAACGACAGCTGTGTGTTAACCACAGTGCTGTGTGTCTGGAGTCACATGTAAGTCCGACCGGGTGAAGATGGTAGATTTCATTCCTTGAAGTGCATTAGTGTGCCAGGTAGGACAAACACAATGGTTTCATTGCATTCTCAATTCCTGATATTTTATTAAATGCAAATTCCAACATTTGCCGTGGTGGGATTCGAATCCGGGGTCTGGGTCATCACCTGGGTCATTACGTAAATTTTCCAGGGACAATACAGGTAGGCCATCACCTCCTCAGCATCTCCAACCATATCCAATGGCAATAGTGGTGATGCTGTTGGCGTGGCTGTGCTTAAAGCATACGTTTTGCAAGGCAACAAAATGATTTGGCAAAACATACCATCCTTCTCATTTTGTATTTATGAGAAGGCGAAATGATGGGAAGTGGTCTTGGTGTAAAGGTGGTGGATGTCCTTGGTCATGAGCCACTGACAAAATTCATACGAAGCAGTAAGTAATCAGCACAGTAAATGTATAGTGTCCTTCATTGCAAAATGATGGAAGTATAAGTGTGAAGACACCTTACTGAAGTTGTAGAGTGATATTGAAACAGTACTTGTGGAGCTGTGACCAGATTTTCTCTCCTTTATGAGGAATGATCTCCTTGCCACAATGAGACAGAATAAAGGTGATACACCAGACGAATCCCTGCGGTGAAGGGACCATGAGGAGAGTGGGAAGGAAATGAGTGTTTAATCTGTAGTGCGACAAGAGAATAAAAAGTGATTGCAATAAAACTTGAGCGTTATAGACCGACATTCATTATTTTCAAAACTAAAAATTGATATCGTGAAGTATTAGATAGTTTCCGCAATATATGTTTTCAAATTTGGACAAATATATGATTGGAAAGGTTTAGAAGGATATGGGCCAAGTGCAGGAAAATGGAGTTAGCATGGATGGACGTTTTAGTCGGAATGGTCCAGTTTGGGCTCAAGGGCCTGTTGAACTCTATGACTCTGTGATAGTTTACATACCTCTGTGGAGTGCCCATATTGATTGAGAGACAACTCCAGGCTCTGAACAAACTTTCTCCGTCTCAATGCATAGTTGGAGTGAGACTCTGCACAGAGCATCATGTTGTTCATAAACTTGTCAGCAGCTACACTCTGACAGGGTTGATCATTCTCAAAAGCTTCTGACCTCCATGCAAAAGACAAACCTGTCTTCTCGGAGATGGAAGATGCCTCCTTGAGACGTGTCACAAACCATCCGCTGTGCCTTCTTACCATCAGCAAAACATTAGCAATGCAGCCAGGAGGCACAGCATGGCGCAGTCTGTCTGTGCAGTCTCTGCATCATTAGTTTGTAGTATTGCAGCATCAATGACATCCTCCCATTTCAGTGTAACAGTTTGGAGGGGCTGAATGGCCTCTTCTGTTCGTGTGTCAATATCTCGGGTGGCTGACTGTCCTCTTCCTCGTTCCAGGGAAGAGGTTCATTATTAGGTGAACCGTGGTAGCTGCTTACCTGCGTGTTGTGCTGACTAGATTCCTTATCTTCCTGTGTAATAATAGACAAGCAGGAGGCTGGAAAAAACAGCAAGTCAGGCAGCATCAGGAGGTGGAGAAGTCAAAATTTTAAATATTCCCATTCTTCAGGACTGCGAGTGGAGGTAGGGGGAATTGCAGATAGAGAGGGAAGCGAGTGGTTGTGGTGGGGAGAGCAGCAAGATGGTGAGGTAGGGGATAGGTGGACACAAGTGGTGGGTGCAACCTGGTTGGTCAATGGGAAGGATGAATCCAGTTGGGAGCGAGACGGCTGGGTCATTTGGTGGAATGGAAGGGAGGAGACGCGGCTGGAAAGAGAGTAGGGTCATGGCGGGGAAAGTGATTTCAAATTGGAGAACTCAATGTTGAGTCCTCCAGGTTGTAGGCTAACCAGGCAGAAGGTAAGATGTTGTTCGTCCAATTTGTGGTCTGACTCACTGTGGCAACAGAGGAGGCCAAGGATGGTCATGTTGGAAAGGGTTTGGGAAGGGGAATTGAAATGGGTGGTGACTGGGAGTTCAGGTCGGTCGCTGTGCGCCCGGTCGTGATGCTCGGTGAAATGAACCCTTAGTTTACATGCGCTCCCCGATGTAAAGAAGACCACATCAGGTCCACCTGACGCAGTAAACTAGTTTGAAGGAGTGGCAGGTGACTTCTGTTCTACGTGGAAGGACTGTTTGGGGAGGTGGTGTGCCCGCAGGTGATGCATCCTTTTCATCTGCAGTGTCAGTTGCCAGTGGGGATTGGCGGGTTTGGTGGGGAGTGTGGCACGAACCAAAATTAGCGAAGGGATTGGTCCTTGTGGAAGATGTGCCAGGAGATGGGATCCAACCTAGTTTACTGTATCTGGTGCTCCTGACGTGGTCTTCTCCATATCAGGGAGACCAAATGTTAACTAAGGGGAATGCTTTGTTGAGCATCTCAGCTGGGCCTGTAAGGGCTGATCTGACCTCAAATCACCTCCTATTTCAATTCCCCCTCCCACTCCATTTCCGACATGGCCATCCTTGACCTCCTCCATTGCCAAAACGAACCAAAGCACAAATTGGAGGAACAACACTTCATATTCCACCAGTGTAGCATACAGCCCGGGGGAATTAACACTGAGGTCTCCAATTTGTAGTAACTTCCTTTCCAATCTCCCGACTCCCTTCCCAACCCCTCCCCTTCCATTCCTCTGATCAATCCATCTTCCAGCTGTCAACTGGATTCATTCCTCCCATTGACCAAATCGGTGGTACCCTCTACCTATGCTTACCACTTCACCATGCTGCCTCCTCCGTCTCCTGCACTTCGATTCTTTATCTGTACACACCGTTACCCCCACCCCCAGTCATGACGAAAGCTTATACCCAAGGAGTGGACTTCTTCCCCTGATGCTGCCTGGCTTGTTGTGTTCTTCCAGCCTCCTGCATTCCAGCATTTGCTGTTTTGTTTTTAAAACCTCTTCTTGTGTAATAGGTAAGAGATAGTGAATGGGTTGTGCCTCTTCTTATCCAATAGCTTCGATGGGCTGAATGGCGTTCTCAACTTTCTGTGAAACCAGCTTGAGATACGGAATGAGCTCTTCTTTTTTAGTCCTGTGGAAATATTCAGAGTCCAGTCGTACTGTTACATGAATGTTACCTAGACGCTAACAGCATGAGCTTGAATGTTGTCCAGGTTTTAATGCTTTATGCGATACTTTCTGAGCATCCCCACTTCTGGTCGAATGACGGACGGTAAGACGTTGATGAACCAGCTGAAGATGCTTGTGCCGAGGAAGCTATCCTGAGGATCGCCCACATAGATATCCAGGGACTTAGTGAAAAGATCTCCACCAGCCCCATGGTCTCCTGAGTGGCCCAATCACCTGTGAATTTGCAAGTGATTCCCATTAGGTTCAATATTATTCAGTCTCCTTGACACCTTGTTCAGTCACGCCCTGCCATGATGTCAGGGCCAGTCACTCTGACGCTGTGTTCATATCTTTTGTCCATGTGAAAGGCCAAGGTAAATGTGTGGGTACTGTTTCCTTCTCTCAGAGGCTAGTGACTGCTCGGGCCTCTCTATCCCAGACAGCTGCATCTCTGAAATGTTTGGGGGAGCAGGGTGGTGTTAATGGATTTTGACACATCAGGGAGTTGAGGGCTACAGAAAATTGGGCATTGAAGAGAAATTAATGCCGCGAGAGAACAGCCCTGACTATATTGAAGGGAAGGGCAGTGCTTGACAGGCTATATAGCCTTGTGTTATTCCAGTGAACCCCATAGTCCAGTCACTTTGTTGCCTCTTCCATTTCCTGTGTTACTGACTTCAAGTAGCTGAACAGCCTGATGCTGTTACTGCATGATCTGAACTGGATCCAGTTCTATTGACTCGAGGGGCTGATTAGTGTCCTCTTGTCACTGTATATCATGGTCCAGGGGCTGAAAAGCCTCATCCTGTTCTGGTGTAACTGAAATCCATATAGACCAGATCTACCATCCTTGGAGAAAGTGAGCACTGCAGATGCTGGAGATCAGTGTTGAAACGTGTGGCACTGGAAAAGCCCAGATGGTCAGGCAGCATCTGCGAAGTAGGAGTACCGAAGTCTTGAACATTCCTGATGACCAAAACGTCGATTTTTCCTGCCCCTGGAATGCTGCCTGACCTGCTGTGCTTTTCCAGCACCACACGTTTGGACGTCTACTGGTCAGCCCTAGTCAACCTTTCTGGTCACGTCATCAAAGAACTTTAATAAATTCCTCAGGCATGAACTTCCACTCAAAAAGCCATGCTTACTATTCCTAATCAAACCCTGTTTTCCGAATGCATGTACATCTTATCTCTCAGAATCTTCTCGAGTAATTTATCTACCACAGATGTTAAGCATACTGGTCTGTATTTCCCAGGCATTATTTTTCAGTCTTTCTTGAATAAGGGCACATCATTTGTTATCCTTTAGTCTTCCGGCTTCTCACCTGTGGTTATTGATGATCAGAATTATCAGCCTGGGCCCCCGCAAATTCTTCTCTCGCCCCTTGCAGTGTTCTTGGATATATCTGGTAAGGACTATGAGATTTCTCCAACTTCAAAGATTCTAGTATATCCAATACCTCCTCTACTGTGATATAGACTGTTCCTAAGATATCACCACTAACTTCCACAAATTCCCATGTATTCATGTCTTTCCCCACTGTAAACATAGAGGAGAAATATTTGTTGAGGACATTGCCTATCTCTTATGGTACTACACATACATGTCCACTTTGGTCTTTGTGGGCTCCTATTCTCTCTCTAGTTAATGCTTTTCCTTTAATATACTTAAAGCACATGTTTGGATTCACCCTGATTTTATCAGTCAAGGTTATTTTATGCCCCCTTTTCGCCCTACTGATTTCCTTCTTCAGTAAGCTCCTGTCTCCTCCGTACACCTCCAGGGATTCCTTTGATCTCAGCTGCCTTACCTGAGCCACGCCTCCACATTTTGTTTGGTCAAAGCCTAAACATCTCTTGTCATCCAGAGTTCCTCATTCCTGTCAACTTTCCTTTCACCGTCACAGGAACATATAGATTTTAAACTCCCACTTGCTGGAGGTCCCTTTCAACCCCTGCAAAATCCTGTCTAAGTCCATCAAAATTAACCTTGTCCCAATTTAGAACTTGAATCTGTGTACCAATTTTTCTCCCTCTCCATAACTATTTTAAAATTAATTAAACTATGATCACAGGTCCCAAAGTACACATCTACTGTCACCTCACTCATCTGTCCTGTCCTATTTCTTAAGAATAGGGCAAATTTTGCCCCTTCCCGATTACAACACTCTACATACTGCTTGAGGAAACTTTCCTGACGCACTTAATTGATTCCATCCCATCAAATCCCTTAATTCTCTGGCAGTTCTAGTCTGTGTTATAAAAATTAAAACTCCTATAATGACAACGCGAATGTTCCTGCAAGTCTCCCCAATCTCTCTCGATATTTTTGTTCCTGTAATCCTTGTTGACTATTTGGGGGCCTATAGTACAATCCCAATAATGTCACCATCCGCTTCTTATTTGTTAGTTTCACCCACAAAGCCTCACTGGATGATTCATCAGTTATTTTCTCTCTGATCATTGCTGTGATCCTCCCCTTGATTAGAAATGCAACTCCCCTCCCTCGTTCCACCATCTCTGTCCCTCCTAATGCATTTACCCCTGGTGCATTAAGCTGTCAGTCCTATCTATCCCGCAGCCATATTTCTGTATTGGCTAGACTATTCAGCGCCGATTACCTATCCACACCCTGAATTCATCGACCTTACCTGTCAGCCCTTTCACATTGAAATAAATGCAATTTGATCAACAGGCATTCCTTGCTCCCTATCGTGTTCCAGCCTGATCTGTCTCTTCAACGTACAATTACTGAATACTGCATCTCCTTCCAGCCTCACACTTGCCTCCCTGCTCTTGAGGATACCACCTCCTGCCAATCTCGTTTAAACACTCCCTTGGAGCACGAGCAAAACTGGCTGCGAAGATATCGGTCCCCCGTCCAGTGCACATTCCACCAGTCCCTCTTGAACAGGTCAGCTCTGTCACAGAGAAAGCTCCCCATGATCTAAAAATATGAATCCCTCACCATGCACAAATTCTTTAGTCATATATTTATCTGCCAGATCCTCCTACCTTCACTAGCTCATGACACTGGAAGTTATCAGGTGATTACCACTGTCAAGGTCTTGTTTTTTTAACTTTACTTCGAGCTCTCAGTAATCACTCTGTAGGACCAGACTCCTATGTCTACCTGTGTCATTTGTGCCAACGTGCACAATGACTTCTAGCAGCTCACCCCCCCACCATCCCCCCACCCCCACCCCCACCTCCGAGAACGTTCAGCATACATTCAGAAACATCCTGGACACTGACACCTGAGTGGCAATACACCATCCTGGTTTGCCGTTTGAGGCCACTGAATATCTTATTTCTAAGACCCTGTTTACCTTTATCCTTTCCCATTGCTCCCCAGAACCAGTCGTAATGCAACGAAGCTGGCTACTGCTGCTTTCCCCTGAACGGTCATTTCCTGACACCAATTCCCCAACACCATAAAATCAGTATCAAAAACGGTATACTTGTTTTCGAGAGGGATGGCAATAGGGGATTCCTGCACTCTCTGCCTACTCCCTTCGCCATTCCTGGTTGTCACCCAGCTACTCTCTGCCTGGAACACGACATGAAGCAAGGAACGCCTGTTGGCTTAAATTGCGTTTATTTAAATGCAACAGGACTGACAGGTAAGGCTGATAATATCAGGGTGTGTACCTTTACATGGGACTGGGATGTGACGTTAAAAACATGGCTAAGGGAAGGACCACCTCACTAAAGCTCTTATCTCTGAAGTGCTCGGTACCTGGGTGATCCGGAGAGCAGCCGACTCCAGCACCTGAACATGGTCTCCCAGGAGCTGCAGCTGGTTGCATTGCCCATACTGTAGTCATCAGGGACAGTGGAAATCTCCCTCAGCTCCGACATCCCGCAGGAGGAACATGCAACTGCCCTAACTGCCATCTTGACTGCTGTCAAACTAGCGTTGAAAAGACTTTACCTAAGCTTACCTGTACCTTTTGCTGAACCGCTGCTCACCGAAGCCTCTGGAACCAAAGCATTACTACCTACTTTGCTACTAACAGCATGTCAATAGACCAATCTACATTTAGTTTTAGTTAGGGAAGGAGGGAGACACTGCAGTAATGTATTGTTTGGGCCTTAAGCACTCCTTAACACCAGACCCATACTTGGACTTGGGGCGTGTCTTGAATGCCTTTATTCCTGATGAAGGGTTTTTGCCCGAAACGTCGATTTTGCCTGTCCTCGGATGCTGCCTGAATTGCTGTGCTCTTCCAGCACCACTGATCCAGAATTCAATACAGTAACTACTCCTCCAAAGTGAAGACCAATATGTAGTACGTCTTTGACATACTCTGTTGCTCTCTGCACAGGTTGCCTCCTCGGATCCCAGTACTCCCTATTCTATCTCGTGTTACCCTCTTATCCTTAATAAACTGATAAAATGTCTTTGGATTCTTGAAAATATTGCCCAATAACATTTTTATGTTATTGGAGTTTAGGACCCATGGGCATATCCTTAAAATTAGAGGGGGTCAATTTCGAACGGAAATGAGGAGGTATTTCTTCAGCCAGAGAGTGGTGACCTGTGAAATTTATGGCAACTGAGTCCACCCCAACCCCTTTTTGCTCTTCTACTTACTTTCTTGAGTTTGGCCCTACACGTTCTCTGCTCTTCTGGGACCTCCATTGACCTGCTCACTTACTGCCGGTTTTAAGCCTCTCTTTTATTTTTAATTCCACTCTGAATATTTGTAGATATCCAAGGTTCTCCGGGCTTGTTTTCCTACATCTCACCTTTGAAGTAACATATTGCGGTGACACTCTTATCAATTCCATTGTGAGCATGTGATCCCCACCACCCAACCTACACGCTGTTCTGTTACAGTTTCACCCAGAAGTAACTGTACTGTATCAAGCTGCCTTTGCATGAACTAAAACTATAACTCTGGGACTGAATGAATAATTGTTGAATTGTAATTACTTTTTAAATTAATGTGTTAATCAAATGCAACGTTCCAGAACTGAACAGTCAGCTCCAAATACAATGAATTCCTCCTCATTAATTCTCTGCTCAGTGTGCAGAGGGGTCAGCCCTCAGTAATAGAGAAAGTGAGGACTGCAGATGCTAGAAATCAGAGTTGAAAAGTGTGGTGCTGGTAAAGCGCAGCGAGTCAGGCAGCATCCGAGGAGCAGGAGAGTGAAAGCTTTGGGCACAGGCCCTTCATCAGAAAGGCATTGCTGTGTTCGCATTTGTTTTTTCCATTCCATGATTCATCGGACATTTGGAGCTGTACTTGCTCTGGAGGGCAGAAGTGTATATAGCCCTGAAATGGAAAGCAGTCAATCAGTTGTTTGGACAGGGAGTAGACAAAGTGAGGTGAAGTACAGACTGATTGAAATACAAATATAAGGATAGCTAAGTCCCCTGGACCAGACAGGAAGCACCCGAGGTTACCAGAGGAAGTGAGGGAAGCGATTGCTGCGTCTTTGGCGATTATCTTTGCATCCCCACTGTCCACTGAAGTGTTGCCTGATGATTGGAGGGTGGTAAAAATTATTCCCTTGTTCAGGAAAGGCAATAGGGATAATCCTGCGAACTACAGGCAAGTCAGTCTTACTGCTGTACTGGGAAAAGTATTGGAGAGGATTCTGAAAGACAGAATTTATGATTACTTGGGAATGATAGTTTGATTAGAGATAGTCAGCATGGCTTTTTAAGGGGCAATCATGCCTAACATAACGTATTGAATTCTTTCAGGATGGGATCAAACACATTGATGAAGGTAGAGCAGTGGATGTGATGTACATGGATTTTAGCAAGTTGGTTGATAACTTACCCTAAGATCGTCTCATTCAGAAAGTAAGGAGGCGTGGGATGCCGGGAAACAGGGAAATCTGTGTGCGTGGATACAGAATTGTCTGGCCCATAGAAGACTGAGGGTGGTAGTAAATAGAAAGTATACAGCCTGGAGCTGGGTGACCAGTGGTGTTCTGCAGGAATCTGTTCTGGGACTGCTGCTCTTTGTGATTGTTATAAATGACTTGAGTGATAAAGTGAAATGATGCTTTACGAAGTTTTACAATGTTACAAAGATCGTTGGACTTAAGGATAGAGTGGAGGGTTGTTGTAGGTTGTGATGGGACATTGACAGGATGCAGAACTGGGCTGATAAATGGCAGATGGCGTTTAACCTGGATAAGTGGGGAGTGATTCGTTTTGGAAGGTCGAATTTGAATGCAGAATACAGGGTTAGAGGCAGAATTCTTGGCAGTGTGGAGGACCATAGGAATCGTGTGGTCCATGTCATAGGATGCTCAAAGTTATCACGCAAGCTGATAAGGTTATTAAGACGTATGGTGTTTTCATTAGCCGGGGATCGAGTTTAAGAGCCACGAGATTATGCTGCAGCGCCAAAAAGCTCTGGTGGAACTACACTTACAATTGTGTGTTCTGTTCTAGTCGCCTCATTACTGCAAAGAGATTGAGTCTTTGGAGAGGGTTCTGAAGAGATTTGCCTGGATTGGATGGCATGTCTTACAAAGAAAAGTTGAGGGAGCGAGGACTTTTCTCCTTGGAGCAATGAAGAATGGGAGGTGACTTGATAGAGATGTACAAGATGATAAGAGGCATAGATACCGTGGATAACCACAGACTTCCACGCAGGGCGGAAATGGCTATCTCGAGAGGGCATAATTTTAACGTGATAGGAAGAAGGTTTAAGGAAGATGTTAGAGGTATATTCTTTACACAGAGATGGTGGGTGCGTGGAATGCACTGCCAGCTTTGGCAGTAGAGTAAGCTGCATTCGCGATATTTAAGTGACTATTGGACAGACACATGAATGTTAGTACAATGAAGGCTATGTCAATTTGTCTGATCTGAGAGTAGGATAAAATTTAGGCAGGACGTCACGGGTCGAAGGGCCAGCACTGTGTTGTACTGTTCTGTGTTTTATGTCTCACCCAGCTTGTGGATTCTTATCAATTGATGAATGCGTGAGGGAGTGATGTGAGATCAGGATATTGGGGAGCGGCGTTAGCCCAAAACGTCTAGTTATGTTGTTCATTGTTACATTCACCTGAATGCCAGTACAGTTTGTGTGGTGTCCTACGCCAGGCAGGCTCCATTAAGTTCAGTTCTTAATGTGATTCTTGACTTGTCATTTGCTGCTGTTTTCTTCACACACAATTTGTTGGGTGACCCAGGTATTCATCAGATTTTTGCTCTGTTTCGTGAATTGGGAAAAAATAAGATTTCAACTATGATTATTCAACTGAATTATAATCTATGAAAACAATTATATTGATTCTATATTTATGGACCTATAATATAAACTCCTGCCAAGATTTTCCAACACAGCAATAAAGAATGTACATTTTATTTTATTTCGAACAAACAACATGAATCTAACTCTTTTGGCGATCAGAATTACATACACAATGTCAGGATTCAAAACAATGCATTGTCACTCCAACATTTTGAAAGTGGTTGGCTTCTGAATGATTAAATGTTCTGAGTGAGCAAACGGTTGAACAATCAAATAGAATTAGCGTTCTTATACATTTATACAAAATCAATCAGTTTAATTTCTCACTGAAATGTACAAGCTTCAGCTATTTGCCAGAAATTTAGAAATGGCTACAATTCAACATGAACTGTGAATATTAAATTAAATAAGTGATTTGTGTTATCAAATTTTCGTGAATAATAATTTGAAAAAAATCAATTTTTAGAAGAAAAGATACTTAATGTGAATTGTGGACAGTGAACAAAAACGATGAACATATTATCGTGTGAGTAATAAGTCAGACCTTTACAAAGAGATTTGTGCCAAACAACGACAGATATGTTTTAGTAATTGGAATACAGCATTTAAAATATTCATGTTCTGAGTAATAATTAAATTTCATAATGAAGCTGATCTTGCAATACTTCCATTTTAAATGCTCATACTGCACCAACTAATCAGGTATTTGCAAGCATTTACAATGGGAAATAATCGGATACTGACTTTTATTCAGTTCAGGTAAATGATAGAATACAGAACTTTAAAGTGCGGGAGGAGGCCTTTGTCAGCTCCAGTAATGTCTGACAAGCTCCAGTAATGTCTCACAAGCCCCTCCCATTTGCCCGCTCTATCTCTGCAGCCTGCTAAATTCATATTTCCAAATGCACATCCAATTCTCTTTTGATTCTTCATCCACAAATCTCCCATGCAGTCCATTCGAAATCTTAACAATCTCTCAATAAAGAAGTGTTTCCTTATCTCACTCCTGGATTTTTTGCTGAAAACTTTGAAATTAGAAATCATTGATGTAGTAATGCCAACTGACAGAAACAAAGTATTCCTCTTTTACACGGCAACAGTTTTTCATAATTTTGAGAACTGCAATAAGTTCACATCTTTGCCTGTTCTGCTCCAGGAAGAATTAGCGTTGCAAGAACTGTATCAACACTCCATCGGAAAAACAGGCAGAAATCTAGCCACCAGGAGAGATGAACAACAACTAGCCAGAGAAAGACATGGCCCACTATCACTAGTATCCTTACGTAAGGATGAGGAAGTACACCATTTTGACTGGGTCTTCACATCCATCTAGGACAAGAAAACAGAGACACGCACGAGAATTTCTAGAAGGATGGCAATCCAATCGGAACTCTATCGACAAATACATCGGTTTTGATTCCATTTAACACTCTATGAGAGAAAGAGTCGGACATGAAATCACCAATACTGGAAATTACATCACTGACTCAAGGAAACCTAAACAGTTAAATAGAAATTGTAAAAAAACACTAGCACTTCACCGGAGGCTCACTGATAGTGTTCCCTAGTATAGTGATGAACTGTCTGAAAATGAACTCTCCAGCTCACCGAGCAAACTGACATCCAGAAGAAACGCAATTTCTCTCATCCTACCTCTAACGAAATCCTTCATTCCAGTTCTCATTCTGATTATTTATGAAGTTATTGGTATTCTACTACAAAGTAATGTGGTGTCTGTCTGTCTGTGTGTGTGAGAGAGACCGAACAATCCTCTTCAATCTTTGAATTATGTAGGGGGTAGTGTAATTTTTAAACGGTTAGCTGCATTTTAGTCTTTTCTACCTTATAGTAAACACAAGCAGACACTCGAAACTGTTGCTGGACCTCCCCCATGTTTTTATGAATGAAACAATTGTAACAGCTTTCCTCGATAGTTGAGAGACCGCCCTTCACCACAGTTGTACAACAGCATCCATATAAGGAAAGAACGGGGAACTCGAACACTGATTGGCCAAGTGAGTAACAAAATAATCGCAGGCACCAGAACCCAAATAAGGAAAACAGTGGGGAACCCTAGCACTCGTTGGTCAAGACAGCAGTAGGAGACCCAGCCCACATTTACGTGTATATAATGTGTGGAGATAATTATTAAGGGGTGTGTGTACCATTTGTTTCCTCACACCCGACTTTGCAAAGTTGAATG